>NC_016088.4:13056145-13202987 GCF_000004515.6 Glycine max | reverse complement strand
CACTCTAAGGTTTGCTACTTGATACTAACTGGGTGCTAATTAGATAAGCAATACAGATTACTCCCTACTTCTGTAAGTTTGTTCACCTTAAGGTAATCTTCACACATATATACTCATGTCACCCTATAACTTTGCACTTGAACTTGAGGTTTCGATTGTTGTTTACAATATCTAACTCTATAACTAGGACACTAGTCATATCATCGGTTTCCTATTCAAGCTCTAACTACTAAGCTAGTTCTAACGTTTAAAACTAAACTCACAACAAGATTCTTGAGAATTTTACCCATCTCTTTTATCTCGGATTCAACTCCAAAGATCCTCACAATGTATCAAACTAACGGTAATGTCTCCCAAAATATTATGGTGAACCCCATGGTTACCTATTCTAACTCACATATAGGATAAATCTTTTCATAAGTCTTAAGTTGTCAAGAAACACTGATCACTATTTGTCCTCTTACAAGCACTCCTCTGAACTTAAAAATTATTTCAAATATTTTACTACTCCAATAAGGACCTACGCGGCTAAGATAGCACTCAACAGTTTACAGTGGTCGACTTCTCTATGAACTTATGGCTTACTCCTTACAAGGATCTCACTCAAAAACTTAAACTTACTTGATTTATCTCCAGCAAGCATTAAGGTTAATCCAATGAGTCCTAAAATAACCTTTTGGTTCGACTACTAGTTAAGAGCATTTCATCTTAATCTTAGGTCTCCTCTCATCTCAAAACAACTTCTGCCCAAGAAGGATTTGTAGTTATCTTTCACCTAGACGTAGCATACTCTAAGGGTCATCTTCATCTAACTAAAATGCATAACAAAACTCTTAGCTCGGAACATGATGCCCAAGGGTCTATAACCACCTTATAATGCACATCATAATTCAACTTAACTAGAACATACTAAACACTAATCATCAAAACCACAACAAGAGCTAACTCAGGGTGAGAGATCCTGTCACGCATTCCACGAACACACATGGACATCAATCATATTATGACATGACCAGGTACACATAGAGGTCACAATAGGTACTAAGGTATTTCTTAAAGCATCCACAAACTTTTTGTAGATGCAATTGGCTTTGATGTTTTGATGATGATCATGATGATGAGTTGCAATTGATGCAAATGGGCTTTTCAAGATTAAAATTCAAGACAATACTTCAAGATTACAAGTCACAACATCAAGATGATCACTAGAATATTAGGAAGGGAATTCCTAATTGAATTAGCAAAGGTTTGGCCAAGTGATTTATATTAAAAAGTGTTTCTCAAAGGTTTTACTCTCTGGTAATCGATTACCAGAGGATGTAATCGATTACCAGTGGCCAAATACGTTTTATAACAGCTACAAAAATTTGAATTCGAAATTTTAGACTGTGTAATCGATTACACAATTTTGGTAATCGATTACCAGCAGTTAGTAAACGTTTTAATTCAAATTTTAAAAGCTGTAATCGATTACACAATTACTGTAATCGATTACCAGACAGGATTTTCAGAAAAATAATTTCAAGAGTCACAACTTTTCAAAGGCTTTACTCATGACCACCAATGGTCTATATATATGTGACTTAAACACGAAATTGCTCAGAGATTTTCAGAACAACAAAGTGTTTATCCTCTCAAAGAGCAAATTCATTTTATCCTCTTAAGAATTCCTTGGCCAATTCAATTGCAATTCATTAAGGAATTATTTGAGTGCTCAATCTGTAAAATCCATCTCTTTCTAGAGAGATTTGTTCTTCTTCTTCTTCTCATTCTCTAAGGGATTAAGAGACTGTGAGTCTCTTGTTGTAAAGGATCTCTAAACACAAAGGAAGGATTGTCCTTGTGTGTTTAGAACTTGTAAAAGGAATTTACAAGATAGTGGAACTCTCAAGCGGGTTGCTTGGGGACTGGACGTAGGCACAAGGGTGTGGCCGAACCAGTATAAAACTGAGTTTGCATTTTCTCTTCCCTTAATCTCCTTTATTTATTATTGCTTTATATTCATATTCAAATTGTTTCATTTAAATTAATATTTAAGAAGATTGTCATTAAGGGAATTCATAACTTGAGTAAAAAGTGAAATAGATTTTTAATTAGGGGAAACAGTTTGGAATATCTTAATTCAACCCCCCCCCCTTCTTAAGATATCTGAGGCCACTTTTCTAACAAGTGGTATCAGAGCTTCATTCTTGTACAAAGTTTAGAAGCTTCAAGAAAAAGATGGCCTCAGCAAATTCCTTATTTCCAGAAGGGAATTCTATCAATAGACCTCCAATCTTTAATGGAGAGGGTTACCACTACTGGAAAACCCGAATGCAAATTTTTATCGAGGCAATAGATCTAAATATCTGGGAAGCCATAGAAATAGGGCCTTATATACCCACCACAGTAGAAAGAGTTTCAATAGATGGTAGTTCATCAAGTGAAAGCATAACCATAGAAAAACCTAGAGATAGATGGTCTGAAGAGGATAGAAAACGAGTACAATACAACCTAAAAGCCAAAAACATAATAACATCTGCCCTAGGAATGGATGAATATTTCAGGGTTTCAAATTGTAAGAGTGCTAAGGAAATGTGGGACACTCTTCGATTAACACATGAAGGAACTACAGATGTTAAAAGATCTAGGATAAATGCACTAACTCATGAGTATGAATTATTTAGAATGAATGCAAATGAAAATATTCAGAGTATGCAAAAGAGATTTACACATATAGTAAATCATCTAGCAGCCTTAGGCAAAGAATTTCAAAATGAAGATCTTATAAACAAGGCGCTAAGATGTTTAAGTAGAGAATGGCAACCCAAAGTAACGGCTATTTCTGAATCAAGAGATATGTCTAACATGTCTCTTGCCACTTTATTTGGTAAGTTGCAGGAACACGAGATGGAACTATTGAGATTGCACCAAAATGAAGAAAATGACAAGAAAAAGAAAGGAATTGCTCTTAAAGCATCATCCTCAATTCAAGAAGAAAGTGATCAGGATAATGATCCAGATGATGATGATGATCTAAGTCTCTTTGTAAAAAGATTCAACAAGTTTCTTAAAGTAAGAGGAAATCAGAGGCGACCAAATTTTAAATCAAAGAGAAGGACAGAAAATTCATCCTCTACTCTAAAATGCTTTGAATGCAATCAACCTGGACATCTGAGGGTTGATTGTCCCATCTTCAAGAAAAAGATGGAAAAATCTGAAAAGAAAAATCATAGTGAGAAGAAACTAAAGAAAGCATACATCACATGGGATGAAAATGATTTGGAATCCTCTAAAGATTCTGAAAATGAAGAGATAAATCCTTGCCTTATGGCCAAAAGTTACGAAAGTGATGAAGAGGTAACATCTTCAAACAACTTATCTATTTCTTTTGATGAATTGCAAGATGCATTTGCTGATTTGCATAAAGAATCAATTAAACTTGCAAAATTAGTTTCATCATCAAAGAAAACAATTTCAAATTTAGAAAATGAAATTTCGAAATTAAACAAAGAATTAGATCTTCTTAGAAATGAAGTCTCAATCTCTAAAACAAATGAAAAAGTTAATATCTCCACTATTAATGACAAGAAAATAACAGATTCTTGTAGTTGTTGTGATAAATATGTAAAAGAAATTAAAGAGTTAAAAAATTCACTTGCAAAATTTTCATATAGTAGAAATAATTTAGATGTTATATTAAGTAAACAAAGATATGTGTCTAATAAAAATGGACTAGGGTATAAATCTGAAAAACTAAAAAAGGTTCATAAAAACTTTTTCACTTCCACACAAAAATGTAATTCTAATTCTATCACTTGTTTTTACTGTGGAAGAAGAGGACATGGCATATCAACTTGCTACTTCAAGAAAAATTATAGTAACATTAAAATGATATGGGTCCCAAAAGGATCCTCAGTTTATACTAACATGCAAGGACCCAATAAAATTTGGGTACCTAAGTCAAAAACTTGATTATGCAGGTATCTTTGAGAAAGAAGTGGTACATAGATAGCGGATGCTCAAAACATATGACTGGAGATGCATCAAATTTTACACATATATCTCCAAAGAAAAGCGGGCATGTAACATATGGTGACAACAACAAAGGTAGAATTCTTGGAGTGGGTAAAATAGGTACAAATTCTTCAAAATCCATTGAAAATGTTCTACTTGTTGAAGGCCTTAAGCACAGCCTGCTAAGCGTTAGTCAACTATGTGACAAAGGCTATCTAGTATCATTTGATTCTCAGAAATGTCTTATAGAACATAAGCATGACATTAATATAAAGCATGTAGGACATAGAGTCAATAATGTTTACATGATAGACTTAACCATAAAACAAGAAAACAATCATTGCTTTCTTAGTAAAGATGATGATCCATGGTTATGGCATAAAAGAATTGCTCACATAAACATGGATCACTTAAATAAATTAATTTCAAAAGATTTAGTAGTTGGTTTGCCTAAATTGAAATTTGAAAAAGATAAACTATGCGATGCATGTCAAAAGGGCAAACAAACAAGAGTCTCATTCAAATCTAAAAATGTTGTTTCAACCACTCGACCATTACAGTTATTGCATATGGATCTATTTGGTCCATCTAGAACCATGAGTTTTGGAGGAAATTACTATGCTTTAGTTATAGTTGATGATTTCTCTAGATATACTTGGACATTATTTATTACACATAAAAGTGATTCATTCCAAGCATTTAGGAAACTTGCTAAAGTCATAAAAAACAAGAAAAATCTCAAGATTGCATCCATTAGAAGTGATCATGGGGGTGAATTTGAAAATAAAGATTTTGAATTATTTTGTGATGAACATGGTATTGAACATAATTTTTCTGCACCAAGAACCCCTCAACAAAATGGAGTTGTTGAGAGGAAAAATAGGTCATTGGAAGAAATTGCAAGAACTTTATTAAATGATACTTCTCTTCCAAAGTATTTTTGGGCTGAAGCTGTCAATACTGCATGTTACATCATGAATAGAGCCTTGATAAGACCTATTTTAACGAAAACCCCATATGAGTTATTTAATGATAGAAAACCTAATATTTCTCATCTACATGTTTTTGGTTGCAAGTGCTTTGTACTTAATAATGGTAAAGATAATCTAGGAAAATTCGATGCAAAATCTGATGAAGGCATTTTTCTTGGATATTCATTACAAAGCAAAGCATATAGAATATATAATAAGAGAGCTATGAATATAGAGGAATCCATTCATGTTACCTTTGATGAATCTAATGCTATATTGTCAAGAAAGAATATGCTAGATGACATTGCAGATTCTTTAGAACATATGAACATTCATGAACAAGATTCCAAAGGAAATGACAAAGGAAACAATGAAGATCCTCCAGAAGAAGTCAAATCCAATGATGCACTCCCAAGAGAATGGAAAACTTCAAGAGATCATCCCCTCGACAACATTATTGGTGATATCTCAAAAGGGGTAACAACTAGACACTCTCTTAAAGATTTATGTAATAATATGGCTTTTGTATCCATGATTGAACCTAAAAATATAAAAGAAGCCATAATAGATGATAATTGGATCATTGCCATGCAAGAAGAATTAAACCAATTTGAAAGAAATAATGTGTGGAAATTAGTAGAAAAACCTGAAAATTATCCTATCATAGGAACAAAATGGGTTTTTAGAAATAAATTAGATGAACATGGTATAATTATTAGAAATAAAGCCAGGTTAGTAGCAAAAGGGTATAATCAAGAAGAAGGAATAGACTATGAAGAAACATATGCTCCTGTTGCAAGATTAGAAGCCATTAGAATGCTATTGGCATATGCATCCATAATGAATTTTAAACTTTATCAAATGGATGTTAAGAGTGCCTTTCTAAATGGCTTAATTCAAGAAGAGGTATATGTTGAACAACCCCCTGGTTTTGAAATTCCTGATAAACCAAACCATGTTTATAAATTACAAAAGGCTCTTTATGGTTTGAAACAAGCCCCTAGGGCATGGTATGAACGATTAAGCAATTTTCTTCTAAAAAAAGATTTCTCCAGAGGTAAAGTGGATACCACATTGTTCATAAAGAGAAAGCATAATGATATTTTGTTGGTTCAAATATATGTTGATGATATAATTTTTGGATCCACTAATGATTCATTGTGCAAGGAGTTTTCCCTTGATATGCAAAGTGAATTTGAAATGTCAATGATGGGAGAACTAAAGTACTTTCTGGGATTACAAATCAAGCAAACTCAAGAAGGTATATTCATCAATCAATCCAAATACTGCAAGGAATTGATCAAAAGATTTGGGATGGATAGTGCAAAACACATGTCTACACCGATGAGCACTAATTGTTACTTAGATAAAGATGAATCTGGTCAGTCTATAGACATAAAACAATATCGAGGTATGATCGGATCTCTTCTTTATTTATCTGCTAGTAGACCTGATATTATGTTTAGTGTATGCATGTGTGATAGGTTTCAATCCAACCCCAAACAATCACATTTAAGTGTAGTAAAGAGAATCATGAGATATCTATTAGGAACAATCAATTTAGGATTATGGTATCCTAAGAATTCAACATGTAACTTAATAGGATATTCTGATTCTGATTTTGCCAGATCTAAAACTGATAGAAAAAGTACAAGTGGAACTTGTCAATTTATTGGATCGGCTCTTGTCTCATGGCATAGTAAGAAACAAAACAGTGTTGCTTTATCTACTGCTGAAGCGGAGTATATCTCTGCCGGTAGTTGTTGTGCACAAATTTTATGGATGAAGCAACAATTATCTGACTATGGCATCATTCTTGATTGCATACCTATTAAGTGTGATAATACTAGTGCCATAAATCTATCCAAAAACCCAGTTCAACATTCAAGAACTAAACATATAGAGATTAGACACCACTTTCTTAGAGATCATGTTTTAAAGGGAGATTGTGTATTAGAATTTGTTGATACTAAGGATCAACTTGCTGATATTTTCACTAAACCTCTCCCCAAGGAAGTGTTCTTCTCTATTAGAAGAGAATTAGGTCTCTTAGATGTAAGAGATTTAGAAAAATAGGGATTGATTGGTTGATTGATTGGTTGATTTACTTTTACCTTTTGATTGTAGATTATTTTGTTTGATCTTGTTTGAATTCTTGTTTTTATGATAGAATTTATGATTTCTTGTGTATATAATAATTGAATGATTGAATTTAGTGTATTAATAGTGAAAATTAGTCATATAGGATGTATTTGAGCATAAATATAGATATTCTCTTAAGAAACTAGCCTAGGATAGGCTCTGGTAATCGATTACCATCCAGTGTAATCGATTACACATGAACAGGCAGCCTGTAATCGATTACAACATCCTGTAATCGATTACCAGAAGGCTTATTGGGCCTGTAATCGATTACCAATACCTGTAATCGATTACAATGCGTCATCTTCTAAAAATACTCACGAAGTCAAAGCTGCTGCGCAGCCAAAGCATCCTCCACGTTTTCCTCCATACCTAGAACTTCAAACCTTCGATTCTCACTCAATTCTTCACCAAATCACGTCCCGTAAAGCCCAATCTTCCTCTTTTTCACTCCTCTTTCACTTCCACCGATCAAAATCCAAAAAAACTTCATCAAATGGCAGAGCCATCAAAGAAGAGAAAGGGATCATCCTCCACCGCTACCGCTGCTGCCCATCGCCGTCACGGCCCATCCGGAGCACCCACAACTCCTATTCCTCCTTCTTTGTCATCTCCAAGATCATCAACACTGTTTTCATCCGATGATCAACGTCTACGGTACCTTTCTCAGTTTTCTTCTAGAATAATCTTAGATCCTAAGTACCTAGATGTAGAGTTCTTTAATGATGAAACGTTTGATTGCTATCAAGTGTTTCAAAACTCTGGTCTTGTTGATTTCATGTCATTAAAATTGCCGTATTATCCTGAACTTGTTAAGGTATTCTACTACAATTTAAAAATTCAGGATGGTATTATTATGTCTGAGGTGCATGGTACTTCTATGGTCATTGATCAGTCACTTTTCTTTTCTTTGACTCATTTACCCAGTCAAGGTGCACCTTTTGAGGGCACCATTGTTGATGACTGGAAATTCGATTATTCAAGTCATGATGCTCGTCGCATGGTCTGCAATGATCAAACTAAAATGACCGGTAGATTGCTGGCCGGGTCATTAACTTTTGATAATCGCATCATGCATTATATCATTGTTAGAATTTTGCTTCCTCGGTCTTCAAATTTAGCACAAGCCTCTAAGGAGGATTTGATTCTTATGTGGGCTTTTCTTACCGGTCGTCAGATCGACTGGGCCCATTTGGTTCGGTACCGAATGCATAAGGCATTACGGGCCAATGCACCTCTTCCTTATCCACATTTGATTACTCTGTTTTTGCGTCATTTTCAAATTCCGCTTGATGATGAACCCTTTGTTCAAGTCAAGCGTTCCTTTGCAATTGGTGCTGGTGCAGTGACCTCCTTTGGGTATCGTAAAGATCGGAATGGACAATGGCTGAAGAAGGATGCACTCCCTCCTCAAGATGAACGTACTCCTTCACCTCCCCCTCAACGTGAAGATTCCGCACTCATGAATGAAGTCCTCTCCGAATTATGGGGTCTTCGTTCTTATGTTGGTGACCACTTCGATTCGTTAGATTCACGCTTTGCCGGTATGGACATTCGCCTTACACAGCTTGAAGAGGATGTCAGATACATTCGTCAGAGTTTTGATCTTCCTCCACCACCTCCATCTTCTTAGATTTTAGTTTCTGACTATATGTCTTTTTATAAGCCGTGTATTTTGGCTTTTAGTTTCTTAGAATTTACATTATTATGCTAAGTACTTTGCTTATTTATCTTTTGGTTTTTAAATTTCAGTCTTGGATATTTTGTGGTTGTTGACATTTTATGTTATTTGAATTCTAGTTTGATTATTTCTTGTTTGTGAGTTTGGCTTATTGTGTTTAATACTCTGATATTTATATCTTGCTAACTCCATTGTTATATCTGTGTTGATTTCCGAGTTCTTTGGCTTTTTGATGTTGCCAAAGGGGGAGAAAAGGTTGCTTAACAAACTTAGAAATCTAGTGATCATGTATTCCGAAATATAGGGGGAGTAAACGCATGCACATTTTATTTATATACAATTGTTTGTTGCTTGCTTGAATCTTGATTTCAGGTATTGTATTGTCATCATCAAAAAAGGGGAGATTGTAGATGCAATTGGCTTTGATGTTTTGATGATGATCATGATGATGTGTTGCAATTGATGCAAATGGGCTTTTCAAGATTAAAATTCAAGACAATACTTCAAGATTACAAGTCACAACATCAAGATGATCACTAGAATATTAGGAAGGGAATTCCTAATTGAATTAGCAAAGGTTTGGCCAAGTGATTTATATTAAAAAGTGTTTCTCAAAGGTTTTACTCTCTGGTAATCGATTACCAGAGGATGTAATCGATTACCAGTGGCCAAATACGTTTTATAACAGCTACAAAAATTTGAATTCGAAATTTTAGACTGTGTAATCGATTACACAATTTTGGTAATCGATTACCAGCAGTTAGTAAACGTTTTAATTCAAATTTTAAAAGCTGTAATCGATTACACAATTACTGTAATCGATTACCAGACAGGATTTTCAGAAAAATAATTTCAAGAGTCACAACTTTTCAAAGGCTTTACTCATGACCACCAATGGTCTATATATATGTCACTTAAACACGAAATTGCAAAGAGATTTTCAGAACAACAAAGTGTTTATCCTCTCAAAGAGCAAATTCATTTTATCCTCTTAAGAATTCCTTGGCCAATTCAATTGCAATTCATTAAGGAATTATTTGAGTGCTCAATCTGTAAAATCCATCTCTTTCTAGAGAGATTTGTTCTTCTTCTTCTTCTCATTCTCTAAGGGATTAAGAGACTGTGAGTCTCTTGTTGTAAAGGATCTCTAAACACAAAGGAAGGATTGTCCTTGTGTGTTTAGAACTTGTAAAAGGAATTTACAAGATAGTGGAACTCTCAAGCGGGTTGCTTGGGGACTGGACGTAGGCACAAGGGTGTGGCCGAACCAGTATAAAACTGAGTTTGCATTTTCTCTTCCCTTAATCTCCTTTATTTATTATTGCTTTATATTCATATTCAAATTGTTTCATTTAAATTAATATTTAAGAAGATTGTCATTAAGGGAATTCATAACTTGAGTAAAAAGTGAAATAGATTTTTAATTAGGGGAAACAGTTTGGAATATCTTAATTCAACCCCCCCCCCCCCTTCTTAAGATATCTGAGGCCACTTGTCTAACACTTTTTCCATATCAAGGTAAAAAGAACTAATATTTATCTTGCTAATCATATAACTATCATCAATAATCTTTTAGGTCACCTACCTTACGCAAGAACACTCACTCTTGAATCCTTCTATGCTTAACAATTAATGTCTTACTAAGTACTTTACTCTCTTCTTAAGGTTCCACATTAAACCTCTTAACTATACTTCATAACTTTTCCAACTACACTATGTTCTCCAACAACTCTACACTAGATATTTCCCTTGAACTATGGTTACAAGTTTCTATGAGTACTACACTTATAAGATTCTCAATCTTGCACTTAGGTGGTAACTAAGCATATCCTCAAGGAATACAGGTACACGTCTTACTAAGTTTGACTTTCTTCTATAGGTAACAATGATCATGTCTACTCAAGTATTTCCTCTCAAAACATCTTAACGTGATTGTCAAAGGTGAAGTCTCTCTTTATTCGTATTAGAAGTAATAACAAGAAAGATTATCAAGCATTTTAACTAGACATGATTGGAAGATGAGCAGCCAATAATAAGATGAACACTCGATTGATTAGGAGACAATAATTTTAAATCAAGAAGGATCACTCATCTAGAATCAACAGTAGATACTCCAAATGAATTTTAGAAATGAAAACATAATCACAGTGTATGCACATATGGAGACACCAACTATCACTTGATTGTGACAGAAACATCAATAATCCAATTGTTTGATGTAGGCTCATAACACAAACAATGAATTATACTCAAGCTTGCAAGTGAAATCGAATTACTCAACTTAAGTACGCAACACAAAGAATAGTTTACACTAGAATCAGAAGGTATGGTCAAAAAAGTATTCTATATGAAATATATCTCGATACGAGTCCTCGAACTATAGAGTATCAACATTGCTAAGAACAAGAAATCACGAACAACCATACTATCTATGCAATTAAGGCAAAACACCATACTACTAACATACCCAGAATTATAAGGTTCTTATAATAAGTATACAACGTACATATAAGAAGTAAGAATTTAATAGTTAATAAGGATGTATTAAAGAATCACAAACTTCAACTACTACATTCACGACTACACACAAAATAAAGTGAGTTAAGTAGTCATGCGTTTACACATCAAGAAAGACATACTCATCCAAGACATAAATATGGTTCAAAATGTTTTCACAACACTAATCCACACATCAAAATAGAAATAAGTTTATTAACAACATACACGCAAGAAGATAAGAGCTCATTAAAGCATTATCCATCAGTATCAAGGCTTCTTGCATCACCTAATGGCTTGCCATAATGTCGAACCGCACTTCACAAATTATAGAGATGACCAGTCTCATAACTCATGACTCAACAGTGGATTTATGGTATAGCAAACATTAAGGATGCAAGGCACATACAACTATTTTTTTTAAGTCTCATTCGATCACGCAAAGGAAAATAAATTAATAATTCAAGCATGTTCATCAAAACTAGTCATAAGTAACCTTACAGAGTGCACACCAGAATATGGTAAGCACATAAACCACTGGCCGAAAGGTTCGACCTGCTCTGATCAGTCGTGTCTTCTTGTGTTTGTTTGTTCATTTCAAATTGTCATTAGCGTCTCCTATGATATTATTATACTCCAAATAGTATGTCATTCACATTCTATTATCATTGAGATGTTACTCTTGCGACACAACTTAACTCATGAAAAACTATCATTGAGGGAATGAGGATCATCAGATTTATCGTCAAGTGTAGAAAACTCTTATGATCGAAGTCACAGATAAGTGTTTCAACAAAGCACACAACTTGATATTGAAAACTATATGTGTAATATCTTTTTCTCGATCTTTCGGCAAAGTTTCGGGGACGAAACTTCTTTTAAGAGGGGTGGAATTGTAACATCCCAATTTTTGTAATCTAGATTAAAAAGGATTGTATTTTTTAAATAAATAAAGTACCCTTTTTATTTTCTCTCAAATCATTATTTTAATTGATAATTATATCTCCTTATTTATTTATTTATAAAATCTCATCATTTTTCTAAAACTTTATTTATTTAAAAAATACAATCCTTTTTAATCTAGATTACAAAAATTGGGATGTTACAGCTTCTTCTTCTTCGCGACCGTGAGTACAGGTTCTTCAGCTTCTTTGTACAGCTTCTTTGCGACCGTGACACATAGCCATGTTACCTAGGTACAACTTCTTTTTCTTCTTGGCGACCTTAGTCTTTGTTGTCTTCTTCTTCTTCTTCTTGTTCTTTTTCTTTGTTTGTTTGTTTGGGGAACTTGTGCTCACTGCAAGGATGTTTGTTTGTGTGTGTTGCAAGGACAAGTTTGTGGAAGTCGTGCTCGCTCGAAGGATTAGGTTTGTGGTCATTACCGTGGGCTGTTTGGGGTGTTGACTTTGCATTCCGTTCGGGGTGCTCACTCGTGCTCGCGTGGTGTCATTTTGAGTGAGGTAAACTATTTTGTTGAAGTTTAGGACTTTGCTGTGTGACTTTGAAGTTTAGGACTGAGTTTTGTGCTTGGTATTTTGTTGAAGTTGCATTGGTGTGCCCTGTGTCCAGGAAATAACTTAATAAAATTCATTCATGAGACAAAACTTGTAAATACAAGTCGTTGCTGTTGGAAGTAGTTTTCTGCAACATGTGTTTTTAGTTTAGGCCAGACAAAACCCTTTTGAATGTTTAGGCTATTGGTAGGGATCCCAATCAGTGAGACAACCCTTTGGAAAACAGTTTTGGTCCATATGGCTTGCCTATACTACTACGCCCTTGCATGTAATATGTGATGAGTTCAAGCTTCTATGGTACATTCTGCTTATTAGTAACTAGTAGTTTAAATTGATATATAGAGTAATAATATAGTATCTATAGCGATACCTTGTATTCCCAAAATTGCTTTACATAAATTTTCTTGAAACAATTTGGCGTCGAGAGAGTTTAGTTACTTTTCATATATATTGCTTTCAGTTTATCTGAAACTGATGAACACCAGCACAAAATATTTTGATAATTAAGTCAGAAATCATAGGATAGAGATATAACATTAAGAAGAAAATTATTTAAATAGCATAATGAATATGCTTCATGCTTCGCTTAGCTTAATTATATTTCCATCATAGCATCATTGTTAATGCTCTGCTAATATGTGAAGATGTGTAGATGCCTCTTATTAGTCACTTCCCCTTGGAATTAGTTTATCATCAGAAAGACCTTGTTGATATTCTTTAAGTGATTATTTCTGTAGTAGAATCTGAATATTTGGTTCTATATACATTACTTTTGTTTCATTTGTTTGTTCATTGTTTTAGCAGAATGTGTTGTATGTGCTTGTTATATATGGTAGTATAAAGCATACGATTCTTATATATGGTTGTCTATTCTTCACTTTCTTAATCTTGTTCCATCTCTACAGTCAAAGTAGGATCATGTCCTTCATTCTTATGCAAATCATCATTCAACTTCTCAATTAATCCTACTGCACTGAAGTTAACAGTTTTTAGGTCCACTATAACTTTATTTCCCTGACTATAACAATATACACAGGATAAACTACATCACCAAGATCATCATCCAAACCCAAAGCCCTCTCCTCCTCACTGTCTCCAAAGTATACATGACTTGCTTCATCTCGTATGCTACATATATAACATATGTATTTATTTTATATTATAAAATAGTAATAGTAAAATAGGAATAGTAAAACCAATAGTTGTGTGAGTATGTAGCTCTACCACCTCTTTGGCTTGGATCAGTTGTTCCTAGTTGCTAGTCCCCACCTTACTGTTTTCTCAAAATGAGCACACTGCATATAATTGTTAATATCTCTGGTGTTCATGTTTTCTCTTCACTTGGTCTCTATAGACTATATATATCGTGCATGTTTCTGAACACATAATTCAAATCATCACATTGAAAAATCAATTATTATTTTTATACCTTATTTTGTGTTTTAGTTACATTTTAATTCTCTTATCACAAAATTAATTGCTATATGATAATGTTCCTCCACAAGGTTTCTCTAACTGGTTGACACTATTTATGAATACCAGTTTTATTAGCAGGAAGCGTCCAAATTAAAAAGACAAATCATAGACATTTAGAATCCAAACAAATAAATGTTCCATTCTATAAAAAATATTATTCAGCAGACTTCTCCATTGAAATGAAAAAATTCAATGTGATTTTTTGCATTCCAGGCACATCCTTGGTGAAGCTCTTAGCTCTCTCAGTCTAAAGGAATTAAAGAACCTGGAGAGTAGACTGCAGAAAGGTTTAAGCAAAGTTAGATCTAGAAAGGTATTATACTATCTGAAGCATCTTAAGCTTCTAAATAAATAGGCATTGTGAATTTATGTAGATATGCAATAAGTTTAGTTGATTTTGTTATATTTGTTCATTAGTTAATTACAATGTTAGTTAGAACTAGAAATTGTAGGGGTTGGACATTTTAATTCCTTCAATTTTAAAATGTCTTTCTAGTAGTTGATACTTTGTTTTGCAAAGCACATTATACGTTCAAAAAACATACATTTTAATTCCTTCAACAATTTTCTACTTCAACATAGGGCAAACTTTATCTTCTCTTTTTCCCTTTGAATCAGAAAAATATTATCATCAGAAATGGATATAACAATCATATAGAACTAATTGAAGGTTGTATTCAATCCTTTTGTAAAGCAAACATTAAAGGGGTCCCTTCTCTGCCATAGGTTTAAAGGCAAATTCAAGTTCAATCCTCCACATCCATATAACTTTTTTTTGTTAATATTTGAAAAATAAAATATAAAACTGAATTAACTAAAAGGTACACTGCACTTTGGGAGCTAAATGGCCCTAATGCACACGTGTTTGATGTGTCATGACTCATTTGCACTTTCTTTGTCGTCATCGTTCAATACACTTCAAACATAAACATATAGTGCTAATTAATAATTGCCTTTGTAGGACTGCTTGGTATTAAATCCCACACAAGTGAGAATCTTTGGCCTTTAAGAAAACTTTGCTCCAAGCAATTCTAAAAACTCTTCCTTCCTTTTCCCAATTCTTTCTTTCAAAACTTAAAGAAACTTCAATTACTCTCCTTCTATTGTTCCTCATGGCACTGCTTCATGACAACAACAATCCTTGAAATGAGATCTGCTGCTTGCTGTCTCACCTTTGAACTCTTGTTGGTCAATCGCCACTTTATAGTACCACAAATATGAGGAAGATATGGCTTCACTCTCTGCCCAAGTGAGTTTACGACTACGTGTTCGAACCCGGCAAGTGCACCGGATCGCGCAAGTAGTATAAAACGATAAGAACCGAGTATCAAACTCTCGGGGAACTTGTGTTACTTGGTAAAGCTATATTCAATGTATAGGTGTCTAGTATGAAAAGAGATGTGTCAACTATGCACAAATATATAAACTAACTATTAAAAGGAAAATCACGTGAGTAAAGGTGTGTAAAGACAAGTAGACAACACGTTGGTCTTCCTATTAGGTGCCTGATGTTAAAAGGATATTCTCTACTTAACAATGCTCATGTGTTCTATGGTGTCTCCTGAAATGCTAAACCCCAATTCCTCATGATAGTCTAGCCTAATACTGATCAAGCATCATCTTTAGATTCCTCTTGTTGGACTAAACTCCACCAGAAATGCATTAAGACAAACATACAAACAACTAGGTTACTGGACCCCGATCCCTTATGATAATACGATAAACTAGCCCTGTCCTATCAAGTTCTAAGAATCAGACCAGTTTCCACTATTGAATGATCCTAACAAAGCATGCATCTACATGGTCAAGGCAAAAGCACACTGAAATGAAGTACTGATAGCACAGAGAACACATAAAACATCATTAAATAGATATACAAGTATTTACATCAAGTACCTACAAGGAAGAACCAACAGAGGATTTAACTCTCCATATCTAGGAAGCTTCCTTTACAACAAAGAGAAGAGAAAAATGAAGGATTGAAGAAATACAAGTAGTAGGGATGTCTCCTCCACCTCTAGAACCTCACAATCACTCACAGACTTAGCTCAAGCTCTTAGGACGACTTCCTCTTCAAGCTCTGTTCTCTACAGGTCTTTGCACAGCAAAATCTCTCAAACTCTCTGGATTCAGACCCTTCTCTCTCTAGAATCTCTCATATGCAGAAGCTCTTCGAGAAAATGGCCAAAATCCTCTCCAAAATCTGATTTTAGGCTTAAATAGGTGGCTTTGTTTGTGCTAGCGCGCTTAGCGCGACTATGGATTGCTCAGCGCGCATCAGTGGATTTCGACTTAGCGCGTGCTTTTCTCGCTCAGTGGATGGACTAAAGCGGTGCGCTTAGAGGGATGACCCTTCACTCAGCATAAATGCACAGCTCATCCTTCTTCCGTATTCTTCCTCGCGCTCAGCCGAGGAGTGTTGCGCTTAGCGGATGGCTCACTAAGTTAGAAGATTGGCTTAGCGAGCGGATGAAAATTATCACTTCACAAACTTGCCTAATTAACCTGAAATTGAGAGGAAATGGTTATTAAACACACAAAATAGGAGTACTAAGTATTTATTACCTATCTTTAACAAAAAGTAATTACAACACTACAAAATAACCATAAATTGGAGGAGTTTGATACAATTTACAGATGTTTTATACACAAAAGTTAGTCGTATTCATCGACTAACACTACACCAAACCCGTTAAGCATCACATTAGCATCGATTATGGTCTGCTCTTGGAAGGCATAAAGAATACCATCAATCAGAAGCTCTTCCAGCTATGCATCAATATCAGATGCCCCCAGGTTAGTAACCACCTTCTCAATAGTCTCCATAACCATACGCCCAGGTTAGTAACCACCTTCTTGATTTTTGTCTTGAAAATGACTTGTGTAAAGGTTTTGTTTTGTATGTATTGAATGGTGACAATGATTGAATGATAATAAATTTCTATATGGTTTTAGAGTTGCTTTCTAATCAAAATTGATATTTCACTGGCTAAATTTTGTTTTTTAACATGATTTTTATTCTATACCAAAGATTCAAGATTTATTATGAACTAAATTTTATTATTTTAACAAATGAAAGCTTCATCTACATCAATTTATTCTCTTGGCATATAATATAATATAGGCACATATTACATGAAAGATCTCAAACATCTGAAGAAAGATGCCAACGCAAAGGGAAAACTACTTTGCCATTATTATTCTGCTTCATCAACAATGATGATGAGTTCCCAATGTCTTGGAGTGGTGATCGTTTTAGGGCTAAGAATCCACCTCCTCTACGACAACCATGTCCTTTTCTTTCCCCACTCCTTAAAAAATCATTTTTTTCCTTTGAGTTACAAACCACTATTCGCTTCTCCAACTCATTCGTGTGTCCATGGGAATTGATAAACATTTGGTCCCTTTTGCTACATTCTGTTCCTTCCTCAATCTTTCAAGATCATCATGGAGTACTGAGAGTTCTGCTTCAACCTCATTTGTTTTATTTTCAGATGAAAGAGTTTTTTCTTTCCATTCTTGCACCTGTGAAACAAAAAACAAGTTTAAGAGACCAAATGCAAGCCAAGGACATGTTTTGAGCATCACCAAATCTCATGTTTTTCATCTTTTCTTTTTTTTCTTTCTATGAGAACCTTACATAATGCCAAAGTGATTCACTAGAAATGCCATCAACCACATTTTAAACACTGTCAGGTGCACTAATGCTGAGCTAACACAAGTCAAATGAATTAACAAGTTGCTTATTTATGGTAGTTTATGCTTTCCACCAGCTGGTCTGAATGCCCAATATTTTCTCCTTCAAATTTTAATTCAAAGAGGAAACATTGAGCATAAAATCCAAACATTTAAATTTCAAGTCTATATGTTAGCAAAGAAGTTAAAAAACAAAAAGATATGGTGCTCACTGAAGTATCTGAACAATGTAATTGGTGAGCCATGAAAGCAAAGAAAGTTATTTTAGAATGGTTGTGAAGATTACAAGTAGTATTGCATAAGAAACAAGAACTTAAAAGGAAAACTAAGAAATGAAAGAAATAGAACAAGTGGAAACAATGAACTGTATCTTACAGCATTGTGTAGGGATTGGATTTGAAAATCAGAGTGTCGTGCCCGATCTTCCCAAAAATCTCGAGAAGCCTGCAATTCCTCCATCTCTTCCCTCACATTACCTAGCATCTCCTGCATTTGGGACCATTGCTCAGTTTCTGTTCTAATATGTAGGCATATATGTATGTACTTGAAAAAAAATACGATTTCCTACATATATGATTGTCGCAACATGCCCTTTTGCGGGCGAGCAAGGCGAGGCTCACAGGTGCGCTTTCCAAAGGAGGAAAAGATGCGCAGAGTCGCCACCAACGTTTATTTGTGGGAAACGTTGGAAAAACCGGAGGAAACCGGTCAAAATGAAAATTCTAAGTTCAGGAGTTGTATTTACGCTTGAGGAAGGTATTAACACCTCTCACGTTTGTCTCAAAGGACAACAACCTATTTTTTAGAATTGTGGAAATTGTATTACCTTAACTTTATTTCTTTTTATTTTTTGAGGTCGACAAAAGCGGGGCTTTTGCTCCTACGTACCCTCCTTTGGAGAGGAAATCAGACCTACGTAGTTCTTTCTTCAGAGTGAATCAAGCGATTCTTTTTACTTGAATTGTGATTATTTTTAAGGCGTTGGACCTTAAAAATGATCGTTTTTACTTGGTAAGAAACTGAAATGATAAACTCTCAAACCCTATTTTTTTGTGGACGAGCTTGACTAGGCGAGTTGATTTTAGCCTTAGATTCACTTTAGTTATTAGTCAATCCAATTAAGAATGAGAAATCCCAAAGAGAAAACGTCCGATTGATTTTTTCGCTTCATTTTACTAAAAGATATTTTTTATTATTATATTATTATTTTACCTCTTTTTTGATTTCCAACGTGGTTACGGCACGACCGAACGGTCGGAATTCATTTTAACCGAAATTAACGGATGATACAATTCAAATGATCGGTGGAAATTTATTTTAGTTTTTGGTTAGGCGAGAAATGACTTAAATAAATGACTGAAGCACGTCAAAAGGGGGTATAGAAAGTGAATGAAAACGAGAATAAAAATACATGAAACAAAATGTGGACCACCACGGGTACATAGAATGAATTGAAAAGCTCGGTTTGGGGTACTTACCAGTTTAAGACTGAAGAAAACGAAGAACGAATGATGAATGTCGAAGAACGGTTGAAAATCTTCGCGTAATTACTCACGAAAACATTACGGAAGCGCCTCGGCTTGGATTTTCTTCACAGAAACAATTTTCCTCAGCAATTTCGAGAGAATAAGAAGTGCCAAGAAGGCTGAACCCCTTCCATCTTCACTCCTCCCCCTATTTATAGCGAAATAGGGGAGGAGCTTGCCACCCAGCTCGCCCAGGCGAGCAAGGTTGCTTCCTCCAGAAGCAACAACCTTCTAGCCTTCTGGAGGAAGAATGTGGAAGGCCCAAGTGGGCCTGATTGCTATTTGTACCCCCCTTTTTTACTTAATGCACCCCCTTACCTTTTTTGGTAATTCTTTTTCCGTAACGTTACGAAACTTTACGAATTTCGTAACGATACTTATTTTCCTTCCGCAAGGTTACGAATCCATATGGATTATGTATTTACTCTTTTTTAGCTTTCGAAGAAGTTACGAAAACTCACGGATTGCGAAAAACACCTCCTTTCGATTTCCGTCACATTACGGAATTTTCATGGATCACGTAAGCCTGCTTCCTTTTGATTTTCGGCACGTCTCGGGACTTCACATATTGTGCAACAAAGGGTGCCAAGTATCTCGAAGCGGCCAATCAAAGGTTTTATATCATCAAATAATAATCCCCGGACGAAATTAGGGTATGACAGTTGCCCCTTTTTACTTACCTCTCATCGGAGATAAGAGGAAAGCAAAGATAAGACACTGATTTCGTCCGTCCTGCCCTTTCCATGATGACGACTCTCATCTCTACTCCTTCTTTTTTTTCTGCACAACACAAAACAAAATACAAACAACAACAAGAACAACGAATATAATATACATATACACATATACACATGTTTGGCGAAGGAACCGATCCAGAAAATAACAGAAAAACATATTTCCCAGTCACCAGAGGCTCCGCGCTTGATAACGGAGGACACATGAACAGCGCTAGGCAATGAATTCATGGGTCTCCAAATAAGATTGGAGAATGGAGAATTGGCGAACAGCGCTAGGCAATCAATTCGCGGGGCTCCAGACTCGATGGTGGAGGACACATGAACAGTGCTAGGCAATGAATTTATGGGTCTCCAAATAAAAGTGGAGAATGGAGAATTGGCGAACATCGCTAGGCAATGAATTTGCGGGGCTCCAGACTCGATGGTGGAGGACACATGAACAACGCAAGGCAACAAATTCACGGGGCTCCGAAAAAAGTGGAGAATGGAGAATTGGTAAACAGCGCTATGCAATAACTTCGCGGGGCTCCAGACTCGAAGGTGGAGGACACATGAACAGCGCTAGGCAATAAATTCATGGGGCTCCGAAAAAAGTGGAGAATGGAGAATTGGCGAACAGCGCTACGCAATAACTTCGCGGGGTTCCAGACTCGAAGGTGGAGGACACATGAACAGCGCTAGGTAATAAATTCACGGGGCTCCGAAAAAAGTGGAGAATGGAGAATTGGCGAACAGCGCTACGCAGTAACTTCGCGGGGCTCCAGACTCGAAGGTGGAGGACACATGAACAGCGCTAGGCAATAAATTCATGGGGCTCCGAAAAAAGTGGAGAATGGAGAATTAGCGAACAGCGCTACGCAATAACTTCGCGGGGCTCCAGACTCGAAGGTGGAGGACACATGAACAGCGCTAGGCAATAAATTCATGGGGCTCCGAAAAAAATGGAGAATGGAGAATTGGCGAACAGCGCTACACAATAACTTCGCGGGGCTCCAGACTCGATGGTGGAGGACACATGAACAGCGCTAGGCAATAAATTCATGGGTCTCCGAAAAAAGTGGAGAATGGAGAATTGGCGAACAGCGCTACGCAATAACTTCGCGGGGCTCCAGACTCGAAGGTGGAGGACACATGAACAACGCTAGGCAATAAATTCATGGGGCTCCGAAAAAAGTGGAGAATGGAGAATTGGCGAACAGCGCTACGCAATAACTTCGCGGGGCTCCAGACTCGAAGGTGGAGGACACATGAACAACGCTAGGCAATAAATTCATGGGGCTCCATGAATGGTAATCTTCCTTGTAACCGTTAATGAAGGGCAGGATGTCAACATTTAGCTTTTAAATGAACATGCAGGGGAAACATCGGGCTAAGCTGAAAATCAATCACTCATAGTGTATAAAACTCACACAGGCAAGTGTTTCACCCTATTCCCAAACCATAACTGCACCATGACTTTTTTGCACACGATTTCCTATCGAATCAGAGATCACACGTACGATCACGGATCAATAGGATTTTCTCGAGGGTAGTGTTTTCGGAGAGGACGCTGGGTGTTTCGGTCTTTTCCTCTTTGTTCATGTGGGGTGGGATATTGCCAGTCGAGAACGACCTTGAATGGCAATCTGAAGGGAAGAGACACCAAAAATTGGTTTTCCTTTGCCGACAGTCACTTACCTTGCTGAAAATTTATCTGGTCTGAAGATCTTCTGTTCTCTTTCTTTCTTTGATCGAGAATTGCCTCTTTTCCCTTTTTACTTCCTTTCGATCTTTGATCGGGAATCCTTCCTTTTCTTACTTTTGTTCTTTTCTTTATTTTCATCTTTTTCTTTTTCTTTCTTTCCATTTCTTCCTTTTCTTTCTTTTCACTTCTCCTTCCCCATCCCTTTCTTTGGGAAATTGGGTTTTAGCATTCTATTCGCTCTCCCTTGAGGAAATTCCGCTGTCCTTTGCTTTGGGGAAGGAATGAGGATTCTTTTTTATAGGCCAAGGTTCAAAAAGGTCTAAGGTTGTGTTTCAATGGGGTCTTTTATCGTGGGAACCCAATCTTGATATCTGGGGCGAAACAAATTTGGGTGTCAAGGTGTCGATTTCGGGCCGAACTTCCATATTATTCCATAAGGCACGCGTGACAATGATGATTTGAAAACAACGTGCAAAATTAGTCATGGCTACAGCCAGGTGGGCACTCAAGCATCCCGTTTATGGCATTGTGATACTACGGTTGGGAATTTACACAAACATACCCAATGTTTCCAAATTATGTTCTCCCATCAGTTCAATGAATTCATCCATTCTCATCTCGGTTTATTCCAGAAAATAAACTCTTAGCATCAGTCCCTTGTTTCCAGAAGATATGTTTGCTCTTTACGAATGATTTATACTTCTTAACTATAACATGTCGACCTTTGCGGTTTTTCTTTCTTTTTCCTTTTTGTTTCATTTTTATATATTCACAAAATTATACACCTATGGTCCTCTATGAAGAAATTCTCTTTGTATATCTACACTCTTATGCATGGCAAACTCTTTCAGTATATGCATTGGAACTCTCTCTCTTCACGTCACACGGTCAAACCCTATTTACATTCAAAGATCTGTTTCGTTTTTCTCCAACGCACACTTATGGTTCATACAAAAGTTTCTTCATATATACTCGTTCACACACACAAGAATCCCTCTACACGTATTTTTTATAAAAACCCTTCAATGCATATTTTCCTTTTTCTTTATATACACAGACATTTTATTCACTACACTTCTCTCTTTTTTATCATGATTTTGGTTCATTTTATTTTTAGGACGACGTTCCTAAATGAAAAAATTCTACGCGATTCCAGAATTTCTACAAACACTATTGACAACAACGAAACAAGTACTGACGTAACAACTCAAACGATATGTATGTACAAAACAAAAGTCAATAAACACGAAACAAACGTTAGTCCCTTAGTCAAATAAAAATAAGATGATATGTAACAGGAAAAAAAATGGAAGCAAAAAAGAAATACGGATCAAGGGATCTCCAATCATGTGGCTCCTCTCCCTCCTAAGAAATCAAGTAAATTGGTCATCTCCTCGTCCTTGTGGGCCTCATCTGCCTCGTCGGGAGCCTCTGCTGGTGCCTCTCCTGCTCGGGCCTCAGGCCAATCTCCGGGCCATGCGACCTCTGCCCTGAACTGATCCGAAGTAGGGCACAGAAAAAAAGTAAAACCCTGGCTCTGCAGGCTGAGGCTCAACTGGTAAAGACAATCATGGGTCTGTACATGCGCCCGGTGGTTGGCCGCCTGCTGGCGAACCAAATGCCACAAATACTGCTCTGTATCAAATGATCCAGCTGGGCCAGCCTGATGAGGTGGCGGCGCGTCTGCGGCCTGCGAAGCATCCCCCTGGGCCTGTCTCTGCGTGCAATACTTCTCAATAAAAGCTCGGGTGATGGGCGGCCGAATCACCTTGCTAGGTGCAACGGGGACTCCGAACGACTGGCAGAGTCTTGTGATCAAAGCAGGAAATCCCAGGGCCCTGTTGGACTTATCCGGGTCCAGAGGGTGCCTGGTAGGCGCCATACCTGCAAATAGATAGATGGCATCAACGATTAACTGAGCCACGTGAATGCTCATCTGTGTCAGGATGGCGTACACCAGCTGACACTTCGGCAGGGGGAGGTTGGAATTATGATCGCAGGGCTGGATGTTGTTGAGCAGCAAAGTCATCTAGATCTGAGTCAGGGTGGTCATGTTGGTGCGCATGATCCGCACCCGTCTTCCAGCAACAGTCCGGGCAAAATCCTGCCCCGGTATACATAGCAACTGGGTGATGGCCTCCTCATCAAACCTGTCGGACCGGTTCCTCCTCTGGCCATACTCGCATTCCTGGCCCTCCTCCAGCACTAAAGGGTATCCCAGGAACTGGCTGAGAGCATCCGCATCGAACGGGATCCACTGACCCCTCACCCAGGATCGCATATCTCACACGCCCTCCTCTGTAGGCCAAGCATTGGCATAAAATTCGAGGACTATGTCTGGGTCGAACTTGGCCATGGGGGTAACCAGTGATGCCCACCACCGGCGAACTATCTCCTCCTGGAAGTCGGTATACTCGTCGTCCCTGAGCTGGACGCGTCGCTCCCGGAGAAATGACCATCCCTTGATGGCCTCGAAGCGCTGCTGGTGCTCAGCGCTCCTAAAACGGTGGCTGTCATATTCGAGAGCGGAACTGGTCCCTTCAGCCACTTTATCCTTCCTGGATCTCTTTGAGGCAAGCTTCCTTGGGGCCATTTCCTGCGAAAGCAAACATTTGGAAGTTAGTTTTACAAGATAATGCTTATTTTACCACAAAAATGAGATGCTAATCCCTCTGGTTTAGAACGAACTCATGCGCACGTTTAACGTAACACATTTATGCACATGCATACGTAAAAATATCCTACTATTTATGTCAACATACAAGGACACCCAACACATTCTAATTGCCATACATCTATGTGCATCTTGAAAAGAGCACACATTCTCATGCTCAAGGCGTTGCGTCAAACTTTACACCTAATTATATCCTAAATATTTGCTATTTACAAACTACTTACACATATTTGAAATATATATCATACAAATTTTATTGTTTCACTCACATTTATTTATATGCATATTGGAAAACTAATTATATCCTGCACACACACTTGCATTCAAAAGGGAATTCCACGCTATCATGTGTTTATTTAGGAAGATAATCCCTCACATTTTGCTAGGAATTTCCATGCCCCTTATATTTACATATATATGCACACTCTTGCAAGGTGTTTTCCATACTACCTCTATGCAAAGTATCAAACATGGGGCAGCCCCAAATTCAAATAAAAACTCTCACAAGCAAGTCCTAATTTTAATGCTTTTCTAATTCTAAAACCAAATTTTGGATTCTTAGCCATGAGTATGTCTTCTTGCATTGAAGCTAAAAAGTTTGGGTTCCTAAGCTTGAAATTGCATTTGGGCACCTATTTTGACTCTCCTATGCTGTCTCTACATATATAAAATAGTCCCACCATCCCAATTTTGCAAAATCATATCCATATATCATTGGGGCATTTCACCGAACACTTGGTGTGTGCACGTTTGAACATAAATTGCAAGAGAATGTGGGCAATGTGGCATGCCCCATTGCTTCAGAATACAACATAGGCCTAATGTCGTCTCACACAAACCCTCCACTCAACAAAACAAGCATGGATTCAGATGCGAATTGCTTCACGAATTTTGCAAAAAATGAGCAACTAAAGCACCAAAACACATCGATGGAGAGCCAAATAACCAAGGGAAATTGCACTTACTTGTGGGGAGTGAATTAAAGCGTGAAAAGGGAAGCAAAAACTCAACAATGGAAGCTTGGGGGCTGCTGTTCTCGTAGTTCCCATGAGCTTGGGTTTTTTTGAAGTGAGGGGGAAGAGTTTTGGGTGAAGAAAACGTTCCCCCTCCACCCCTTTATATTTTCGTACAGGGGTTGCTCGCCCAGGCGAGCTAACCTGTACTCTTTTTTTTTTTTGGGGAGACATTTACCATGCCTCCCCCCCTTACGGGTTAGCGTTCGCCTACTCGAACCTACTTAAGTTAGAATCAGGCGTCGATTACTTTATTTAAAACAAATAATAGTAATAAATACTGTGAATTCAAAGGATACTGGGCTGCCACGCAGCGACGATCTCTGCTTGCCTGGCACCGGGAAGGGACCACGATCGGTCAGGGTGGTCACCCTATCCCCCACTTGCATCCGTCCCTTTGTACCTGCAAGTAGGAAACAAACAATGTGCGGCCAATCGCGACCGGGTCATTGTCTTACCTTGGTTGATTTCTGCCGTCAACTTGTCTCGACTTCTGACCGTGGTCTAAGATAATTTTGCCCCTGTTACCACAAGATATGCATGTGTATGTGCATGTATGAATGTTCCTAATGCGATGATTTTATTAGTGAAGGCTGGTTAGATTCAATTTTAAATAAGCGTTTGGGGCACCCCATGAACCGAGCGAAGAGGGCTCAGGTTATAACAAAACTAAAACACAACGTTTGAAACCAAAGGGAGGACTGAAACCTCGCCCATCTTTTCTTCTTAAAGAAACGAGACAAATACAGTGAATGAGAATCCCTAGAGGAAACCAAAAAGAACGAAAAAACTCAGAAATAAAAACAACATGCAACGGTCCTCTCGATTGCCCCAGACTTCAAGCGTAATATCGTTTAACTACATCGGAGTTCACGGGCGAGGGCAACTCCTTGCCATCCATGTGGGTGAGTATTAGAGCACCCCCAGAAAAAGCTCTTTTCACTACGAAAGGTCCTTCATAATTCGGGGCCCACTTGCCTCAATTATCCTTAACATCGTGGGACATCTTCTTCAGCACGAGGTCCCCCTCGTTGAACTTGCGCGAGCGTACCTTGTCGAATGCGTTCTTTATCCTTCGTTGATATAGACGCCCATGGCTCATGGCTGTTAAATGCTTACCTTCAATAAGATTGAGTTGGTCGTAGCGTGCTTGAGCCCACTCTAGCTCTTCTAGGCCTGACTCCGCTATTATCCTCTGAGAAGGAACCTCTACCTCAAATGGGAGCACTGCTTCCATCCCATAAACCAAGGAATACGGCGTTGCCCCAGTAGAAGTTCGTACCGAGGTTCTATATCCGTGCAGGGCGAAAGACAACATCTCATGCCAATCTTTGTATGACACTATCATCTTCTGAACAATCTTGTTAATATTTTTATTCGCAGCCTCTACAGCCCCATTCATCTTTGGCCGATAAGGGGTGGAGTTATGATGCTGGATCTTGAAATCCTCGCACATTTCCTGCATCATCTTGTTGTTCAGATTGGTGCCATTGTCAGTAATGATCTTCCTGGGGAGTCCGTATCGACAAATCAACTCCTTCTTTATGAATCTGACTACCACACTTCTCGTGACATTAGTATAAGAAGCCCCTTCGACCCATTTGGTGAAGTAATCTATCGCCACAAGAATGAAGCGGTGACCATTCGACGCTTTGGGTTCGATGGCTCCAATGACATCTATTCCCCACATGGAAAAAGGCCAAGGAGCGGACATAACATTCAGAGGATGTGGCGGAACATTGACATTGTCCGCGTACGCCTGACATTTATGACACTTCCTTACATGAGCGCAGCAATCGCTTTCCATAGTGAGCCAGTAATATCCGGCCCTAAGAATCTTTCTGGCCATAGCATGCCCATTGGCATGTGTCCCAAATGAACCCTCATGGATCTCCTCAACCATGAAGTTCGCCTCTTTGGCATCTATGCATCATAGGAGGGTCATGTCGTGGTTTCGTTTGTACAAGATGGTACCACTTACAAAGAAACCAGTAGCCAATCTCCTCAACGTCCTTTTGTCATTGTCAGAAATCCCTGGTGGGTATTCTTTGTTCTCGACATATTGTTTGATGTCGAAATACCACGGTTTCCCATCCCGCTCTTCCTCGATTGCATAACAATATGCCGGCCTGCCCTGAGATTTGAATTCGATGTACGGCAGATCCTCGTGTGGGGAAAGTTGAAACATGGATGCCAGGGTGGCTACTGCATCAGCCATTTGATTCTCTTCCCGAGGTATGTGGTGGAAAGAAATGTCGTCAAAGTACTTGGCTAACCTCAAGATGTGAGTTTGATAGGGTATCAACTTCGGATCCCTAGTTTCCCATTCTCCTTTCAACTGGCGTATCACCAAAGCTGAGTCTCCATACACCTTGAGTAGTTTTACATCAAAATCAATGGCCGCCTGAACCCTGAGGGCGCATGCTTCGTACTCGGCCATATTGTTGGTACAATCAAAACCTAGCCTAGCCGTGAAAGGAATACACTGATCATCCGGGGATACCAGAACTGCCCCTACTCCGTGGCCCAAAGCATTAGATGCCCCATCGAAGCAAACAATCCATTTGTCTATGTCCTCGTGCGTCCACTTCTCTTCGAACAGGGCCATGATATCTTCATCTGGGAACTCGGGGTGCATCGGCCGATAATCCTGGAGGGGTTGCTGAGCCAAATAATCCGCCAAGGCGCTTCCCTTTACCGCCTTTTGGGTGACGTAAACAATATCGAATTCAGATAATAGTACCTGCCACCTAGCGATTCGTCCTGTGAGGGCCGGTTTCTCAAAGATGTATTTCACGGGATCCATTTTGGAGATAAGCCACGTGGTATGGCTGAGCATGTACTGCCTAAGCCGATGTGATGCCCATACTAGAGCACAACGCGTCCTTTCCAGCATTGAGTAATTCATCTCACATGCGGTAAACTTCTTGCTTAGATAGTAGATGGCTTGCTCCTTTTTCCCAGAATCATCGTGCTGACCCAACACGCACCCCATAGACTCATCTAACACGGTCATGTACAGGAAAAGAGGTCTTCCTGTTACAGGTGGCATGAGCACCGGGGGGTTCGCGAGACTCTGTTTGATCTTCTCGAAGGCCTCTTGGCAGTCACTGTTCCACAGGACTGCCTGGTTCTTACGTAATAGCTTGAAAATGGGCTCACAGGTAGGGGTGAGTTGCGAGATAAATCTCGCGATATAATTTAACCTGCCCAAGAACCCCCGAACCTGCTTCTCCGTGTGTGGTTCCAGCATTTCAAGGATGGCCTTTACTTTCTCGGGATCTATCTCTATCCCTTTCTGACTTACGATAAATCCTAGCAACTTCCCCGACTTTACCCCGAAGGTGCATTTGGTTGGGTTTAGTTTTAGTTGGTATTTCCGCAACCTTCCAAACAGCTTACGCAGATTGACAAGGTGTTCGTCCTCAGTCCGAGACTTGGCAATCATGTCATCTACGTAGACCTCTATTTCCTTATGCATCATGTCATGGAACAACGCCACCATGGCACGCTGATAGGTTGCCCCAGCATTTTTCAGCCCGAAGGCCATCACTTTATAGTAGAACGTCCCCCATAAAGTGACGAAAGTGGTCTTCTCTACATCTTCGGGTGCCATCTTTATTTGATTATACCCCGAGAAACCATCCATAAATGAGAAAAGGGCGAACTTGGCTGTATTATCTACCAATATATCAATGTGTGGCAGGGGAAAATTGTCTTTAGGACTGGCTCGGTTCAAGTCCCGGTAGTCTACACACATTCGAACCTTGCCGTCCTTTTTCGGGACTGGGACAATGTTGGCCACCCACTCTGGGTACCGAGCTACAGCTAAGAACCCTGCATCAAATTGCTTCCTTACTTCTTCTTTAATTTTTAAAGACATCTCGGGTCTCATTCTTCATAACTTTTGCTTAACCGGGGAAGACCCAGGATTCAAAGGCAACTTATGCTGCACAATGTCGGAATCCAGACCGGGCATGTCTTGATATGACCATGCAAAGACATCTTGATACTCTTCAAGAAGGGTTATCAAGCCTTGTCGGATAGGCGCGGTCATACCGGTTCCTACCTTTACTTCTTTCTTTTCCTCCGTGGTCCCCAAGTTTACTAATTCGGTTTTTTCTTGGTGAGGCTTCATTTCACGTTCTTCCTGAGCGATCAACCTCTCCAACTCCGGTGAAAGGACATCCTCTTCCTCTTCTTCGTTCATCATTTGGCTTACATCTCGGTCGAAATCGATTGTCAAACCCTCGTTGTTAGGATCCTCAAAGAATCGACCCTCATATCTATACCAAACAAGACAAAAGAAACAAAAACATGCAAAATGATATGAGAAAAGGTGGAATTGCAAGACCAGATGAAACAAGATCTCTTTGTTTTATTTAATAAGGTAGGTTTCACAAAACAAAAGAGAAAGGAAATCTATAGGCTCTAATTACATTGAATCAGCGGTATAGACTTCCGACTGGCTTATCACGCGCCAGTTCCCCACTTGAGAATTGGGATGGCATGGTTGCACAAAACTTGGCGGGTCTTGAGGGAACTCCTCTTCTATTGCAGCCACTTCTTCCTCGGACCCCATTCCGGCACTGGTAAAACACTGGCTAATACGGCCGGGCCATACCCTATCCGCCCGAAGTCTTGACGGCACATTCCTCCTCCCCGGCATCCCGGGTTCATACCCTAATCCATATTTGTATGGATTTCTCTTGATATCGACCACGTCGGCATTCCCGAGGCCGTCCTTGCCTAGACCTATTCCGGGCTCAAATCCGTGCTTGAGCATAACACGTGCCACCATTATGGCCGCGTTGGAGAGAGAAGGTAGCAACGGACTTGGTTCCACAGAGGCGCAGCTCACCACCTCGAAGGATTGGAAAGCCGTTTCCAATGATTCTTCCGCCGCTTCTACGTATGGTGCGGAGGAGGGGCAGCTCACTAACATATACTCTTCACCCGACACTATCACTAAAAGTCCACCCACTGCGAACTTCAATTTCTGGTGAAGCGTTGAAGGGACCACTCCCAGGGCATGAATCCAAGGTCTTCCCAAGAGGCAGCTATAGGCGGGATTTATATCCATTACTTGAAACACCACATTGCAAGTGTGGGGGCCTATCTGAATGGGAATGTCGATTTCCCCCATCACTTCCCGCCGAGTACCATCAAAGGCTCGCACCACCATCGAGCTCGGTTTTAAACGTGACGCACTAAAAGGAAGCTTTTCCAAAGTGGTCTTCAGCATTACATTTAAACTCGATCCATTGTCGATAAGCACCTTTGCGACAACATGGTCCATACACTTTACCGACACATGAAGAGCCTTGTTGTGTCCTCTCCCCTCTACGAGAATCTCTTCTTCCGCAAACACGATATAATTGTTGGTGGTTATATGATTAACGATGCCTTCAAAACCCTCCACTGAGATATCGTGGGCTACATGGGCATCATTGAGGACTTTTATTAACAGCGTACAATCTCAGAGTTTATGAGCAGTTCAAGCAACGAGATCCTTGCTGGAGTTTTATTCAGTTGCTCGACTACCTTAAACTCGCTTTGTTGGATGAGGCGAAGGAACTCATGGGCCTCTTCCAAAGTCACCGTCTTTCCTTGAAGACCTTCTTTCTTTTTAGCCCCTCTTACCACTGGAGGATCTACTTCTTTTGAGGGGGTGGCTACGTCTGTGGGCTCTTGGACCATGGGCACTTTCCCCTTGGAGGGCAACTCCGCTGGGTGAGGGAAGCGAACACCCGACCACTGCCGGTTATGCCACTGAGGCCGGTGATGTTGGTCACCTTGGATGACAGGGAGTCAACTTCGGTTGCAACTCTTTCGCTGAATGCGGGAGGGGTATACTTCCACGGAATGGCCTTATTACTTTGATATGCAAATGACGTTGGCTTGGGCATTGTCCGGGGGTATATGGGTGTGGAGCCGGTCCCTTTCCTAGTAAAACATATCACTAGGGCCTTGGGGGTTAGAGGAACCTTCTTCTCTTCCGACTGCATGCAAATTTGTGGTTCTTCCCTCCCTCCTATGGACACTTCAAGCTGCCCGCAATCCATGAGCCGCTGAAGCAATTCTTCTACCGCGGGACAGGTTTCCATGTCGTGCGACTCCCCGAGGTGAAACAAACATTTGTCCCTTTCGCCTCCACCACGGGAGACCATACATGCCGCTTGCAGCGATTGGTAGATAAAACGTCTGGAAGTAGCCACCTCTCCTAACCTCTTTGCCCGCGATGGCCCACCCTCTTGGATGGCGTTTACGCTAGCCTTTCCATGACTAGCTAGCGGGTTAGTTTTAACATTTGGGCCTTCCTCTTGAAACGATAGCCAGCCGGCACTGATTAGGTGCTACACTTTATACTTGAACGGGCGGCAGGAGTCAATGCTGTGTCCGGGAGCTCCACTATGGTACTCACATTTGGCACCCGGGTCATACCACTTGGGGTAGGGTGGCTGGAAGACCCTCCCGGGTATGGCTACCACCAAATGATTCTCCAATAATGAAGGCCATAATTCGGAGTATGCCATGGGAATAGGAGAGAAGTTATCTTTCGGGAGTGGGCTCTGTGCATTATTATAGCTCGTGCCGGGGGCCATATTGTTGACTGGCCGGGGCATGGCTGGAGCTGTGCATTGGGCCGGTGTTCTCTCTGCCGTGGGCGGTCCTTTTACTTGAGTCGGGAGGGAACTCCCAGCTCGGATTGAAAAATTTGGGGGATTGGGCTGGTATGAGCTTTGGATATTTTGGGGTGCCTTCATCCACGTCGGGGCGGTGGTGACCGCGTAGGCGTCTCCTTCCTTTTTCCTCGCGCCCACTACTGGGGCTCTTCTGTTGTTGTTGGGGGCCACATTGGAAGCATATTCGAACTTTCCTTTTCGTAGTCCGGATTCAATCCGTTCTCCGGCGAAGACGAGATCCGCAAAGTTAGCTGGCATGTAGCCTATCAGCTTTTCATAGTAGAACGTGGGTAACGTATCTACCATAATTGTGATCATCTCCCTCTTCGTCATGGGCGGTACGACTTGGGCTGCGAGATCTCTCCATCTTTGGGCATATTCCTTAATGGACTCATGCTCTCGCTTAGTCATACTCTGAAGTTGGTTCCGATCGGGAGCCATATCCGTATTGTACTAGTACGACCTAATGAAGACAATTGCCAAGTCCTTCAATGATTGGATCTGGGAAGCTTCCAGATTGGTATACCATGCTACAGCTGCTCCGGCCAAGCTGTCTTGAAAGAAATGGACCAACAACTTTTCGTCCGCAGAATACGCCCCCATCTTTCGGCAATACATCCGGAGATGCCTTTTGGACATGTCGTCCCTTTGTACTTATCAAAGTCTGGTACTTTGAACTTGGGAGGGATGACGATGTTGGGCACGAGACATAAATCCGCTAAATCAGAGAATGGGTAATTGCCGAGGCCCTCGACTGCTCTTAACCTTTCTTCAAGCGCCTCAATCTTTCCCTTATCTTCCGCGAAGGGAACAGATTCTTTTACGGGTGTGGGTGAAGCCGGGATATGGCGGACTATGTTCAGTTGGGGTAGTTCATGGGGGGACGGATCTTTGAGGTGGAGCTGGGGGCCGAGATGGGTATCTCCTTCCTCATCGTCTTGCACGGGATAGTCGTCATAAGGTGGGAGTTGCCCCTCGAAGGTAGGAGCTTGGCTTAAATCTTCCGGAGCAGCACGGGGAGCGAAGTCCGGAGGCAAGCCATAGGGGTAAGCTTGCGGGCTATACCTTCGACCAAACACTGCTGCCGTGTTTCTGTCTCGGCCCAGATTTAAGGCGGGCTGTAGCACCGGCTCCGCTTCCCTAAATGTACTGGAGGCGGTTGTCGTGGCTTTATCCTCTATAGTTTTCTGGAGTTTTAACATGACCTCCGAGATGGAAGCCATTTGATCTTTTAAGGCCGATAGATCGGCCTTCATCTGTTCCTGCATGCCCTCTTCATTATCCATTTTTCTGGATCGAGTGTTATAGGGGTGCCTTTGTGCTTTCTTAGTTATGATGAATTTCCTAAAGAAATAAACAACGGTGAGTATGCCACCAAAACATGAATATGCAAACGAATGATCGGAGCACTTGGATCCACCCCAAGGGTTTTTTAGATAACGTGATGAGTTCAGAACTTCTCATTTTATAAAAAGAACAAAGCTTTCATCTAGCCAAGATTATACAAAGGTGTTACAAGAGAACCTAACGGTTTCTAATTATATGGGCCATCAAATCTATCATGTGTTGACAGTAATTGATTAGCCCATGAATCTCCTTGGGGGCCGTACACACTTCGGCCATGGCTTTTGCTTTGGCTAATAGACGCGGGAGGTCTTGACTTCCATTCAAGGTCAAGGCGAACCTATCCATCCACATAGTCGCTTCTTGATGCAATGCATCAATCACCCTCCCTCTTGCTTCTTTTTCGGCGTACACTTGTGCAAAATCATCCGCTAGCTTTTGTTCATGGGACACAGACTGGTTCAATTCTTCCTTGTACTGCCCTATGATAGCTAGCATGCTTTGCTCCGTGGCTTCCAAGTGTTGAGCCAAACTCCTTTTGGACCTTGCGCAAGCAGCTAACTCTTCTTTTAAGATCATGCCATGCACCCGTGACCAGTCTCTTTCCTCTCTTCGAAGCTTGAGCTCATTTTTGCTACCCCACAATGCTCCTCGGAATTTCTCTCGGCCATATTCCTCCTTGCGGGCCCTTTTGGTTTCTTGTTCAAGGGCTCTTGCAGTGGCCGCGTTTTCCTCTTGTAACTCGGTATACTCTTTCCGGATGTGTGTAGCGGCTGATTTGAACTTCTCCTTGGCGAGTCTTGCCTTCCCTAGCTCTAATTTAGAGCTTGGACTTCTTCATCTTCCTCCGGAGCTTCGAAGTTCTCCTCATTGATAACTTTCAATTTGGAGAGCCAATCTAACCCTCGCGTGTGAACTCTTAGCCATCCATGATAACCACCGATGACGCCATTTCGGATGCCTCTAAGCTCCTTGTCTTTCCTCAACGGACTTCTCCATGCCTTGTGGACTCTTTGTATCACCTTGAGACTTTGCGCGCCTAGATCCCTCACAAGGAAAGGCGAGAGACTTTCTTCTGTTGGCACTCCCCTCATGGGGTACCCTAGCTGTCTTATGGAGAGTGCGGGATTATAATTAACACAACCCCTAGTCCCTATCAATGGAACATTAGGGTAGTCCCCACACGAGAAAAGAACTCCTTCCTTGCCTTCCTTCCAACGAGGAAACCAATTGATTGTGTTGCCTCCTATCCCAGCCAAATGTTGGTCCCAATCGACTCTTCCTTTTTCGGCGCATGAGCGATAACTTTGAAGTGGACACGGGTGTCTTGTGTCTTGTTGGAATAGGTGTGAAACCAACCACACACAGAGAGCGGGTAAACAACAGACAATCCGTGCACTGTTTTTCTCACACCTCCGATCAAAGGTGTCAAACAAATCTGCCAAGATAGCCACCACTGGACTCTCCTTGCTATGGTGATATGCGAGGAAAGCATCAATGGCGGCTAAGTCCGCCAAACCGTCAACGTTCGGAAAGAGGACAACCTCAAAAATTAACAAAGCTAATATATCCGCAAACGGGCCCCACTTCTCTTGGCTCGCCCTATCCCTTGCCTTGCCTTCCAAGTATTTCCGAGGCAGGCCCACTACGCCGTTCCGAGTTTGCTTCATGCAATCCATCTCTTTTGCCGAATCTCCAACCACAGCTGCAATCTTGCTCAAGGAGGGAAGAAACCCGGAGAAAAGAAACCCGGAGAAAAGATACGGTTTTCTCCCCCCAAGAGGGCATCCTAATATTTCCTCAAACTCTTCAATAGTCGGTACCATTTGGAAGACCCCAAACGTGAAACACCTCAACGGCTGGTCATAGTATTGGGCGAGGGATACGACAACTTCCATAAATACCTCCGCTGCGGTCAAATCTAGAATCTTCCCATACACTTTGCGGAAGGCTTGCCTTTGGAGAGGTCCCATCAATCGTCCCAATTCCTTGAGGCTGGTGACATCTAGACTTTTAACCTTGACTTGATAAAACCTTTTGCCGTTTTGATTTGTCCCCATCATTTACCTAAAAAAAGGGTGGATCAAGACTCCGACATGAATGATGCAATGCGTATGCATGAAACGGAAAGAAAACAACACAAACGGGTAATTCACACATACGAGACCGCAGAGATCCAATTTTAATGCTACGTTTAGGGCATGATGGCGCCTCAACGTAGTATTAAAAAGGTTACGCATTACTCTGAAGAAACCAAACATCACTAGCAAAACTATAAACTAGTGCTATTTATCAAAAGATGCATGAGAACAAATGGCACGGAGCGTGTTTGCTCTTTGCCCCTATTTTGGGAACCTATAGGACAATATCTAGAGGTCTCTAATAACTACTCCCCAACAATTCATAACTCACACGGTTGTTTTCTAGAGGTATCATCACTCAAGATAATAATATTGTGGTGGTATGGAATACCAGCGACAACACATTATAAAGAGAGAAAGCTCTAGACGAGGTTTCACTATTATCAAGCAAGTCGGAGACCTAGCATGATGATAGATTCACCTCCACTCCCTAAATTCCCATGAACCCGGGTGTAGGCCCCCCTTTTTTACTCAAACCCGTGGGTGCTTAGAATGCAGTGTAAAGAATGCGAAATAGACAACAGTTATTTACACAGTTCAACAAATGCACACACGAAGTTTCACAAATCCATAATTCCTTAAAATAGGCCTAACTCACAAAAATAGTCCCCAGTGGAGTCACCAACTATCACAACATGCCCTTTTGCGAGCGAGCGAGGCGAGGCTCACGGGTGCGCTTTCCAAAGGAGGAAAAGATGCGCGGAGTCGCCACCAACGTTTATTTGTGGGAAACGTCCGAAAAACCGGAGGAAACCGGTCAAAATGAAAATTCTAAGTTCGGGAGTTGTATTTACGCTTGAGGAAGGTATTAGCACCTCTCACGTTTGTCTCAAAGGACAACAACCTATTTTTTAGAATTGTGGAAATTGTATTACCTTAACTTTATTTCTTTTTATTTTTTGAGGTCGACAAAAGCGGGGCTTTTGCTCCTACGTACCCTCCTTTGGAGAGGAAATCAGACCTACGTAGTTCTTTCTTCAGAGTGAATCAAGCGATTCTTTTTACTTGAATTGTGATTATTTTTAAGGCGTTGGACCTTAAAAATGATCCTTTTTACTTGGTAAGAAACTGAAATGATAAACTTTCAAACCCTATTTTTTGTGGACGAGCTTGACTAGGCGAGTTGATTTTAGCCTTAGTTTCACTTTAGTTATTAGTCAATCCAATTAAGAATGAGAAATCCCAAAGAGAAAACGTCCAATTAATTTTTTCGCTTCATTTTACTAAAAGATATTTTTTATTATTATATTATTATTTTACCTCTTTTTTGATTTCCAACGTGGTTACGGCACGACCGAACGGTTGGAATTCATTTTAACCGAAATTAACGGATGATACAATTCAAATGATCGGTGGAAATTTATTTTATTTTTTGATTAGGCGAGAAATGACTTAAATAAATGACTGAAGCACGTCAAAAGGGGGTATAGAAAGCGAATGAAAACGAGAATAAAAATACATGAAACAAAATGTGGACCACCACGGGTACATAGAATGAATTGAAAAGCTCGGTTTGGGGTACCTACTAGTTGAAGACTGAAGAAAACGAAGAACGAACGATGAATGTCGAAGAACGGTTGAAAATCTTCGCGTAATTACTCACAGAAACGTTACGGAAGCGCCTCGGCTTGGATTTTCTTCACGGAAACAATTTTCCTCAGCAATTTCGAGAGAATAAGAAGTGCCAAGAAGGCTGAACCCCTTCCCTCTTCACTCCTCCCCCTATTTATAGCAAAATAGGGGAGGAGCTTGCCACCCAGCTCGCCCAGGCAAGCAAGGTTGCTTCCTCCAGAAGCAACAGCCTTCTGGAGGAAGAATCTGGAAGGCCCAAGTGGGCCTGATTGCTATTTGTACCCCCCTTTTTACTAAATGCACCTCCCTTACCTTTTTTGGTAATTCTTTTTCCGTAACGTTACGAAACTTTACGAATTTCGTAACGATACTTATTTTTCTTCCGCAAGGTTACGAATCCTTGCGGATTATGTATTTACTCTTTTTTAGCTTTCGAAGAAGTTACGAAAACTCACGGATTGCAAAAAACACCTCCTTTCGATTTCCGTCACATTACGGAATTTTCACGGATCGCGTAAGCCTGCTTCCTTTTGATTTTCGGCACGTCTCGGGACTTCACATATTGTGCAAAAAAGGGTGCCAAGTATCTCGAAGCGGCCAATCAAAGGTTGTATATCATCAAATAATAATTCCTGGACGAAATTAGGGTATGACAATGATAATTATAATATAATACTAATTTGAAATAAAAGCTTGAAACATGTATAAATACTTAACGTGATGATTATATATGCATAAGTATATCAAACTGAAACCACATATGCATCCAAGGAACCTTAAACACATATTGAATTCAAGGAACACGTGGATATCAAATTGAAATAGCTACAGGCACACATAAAAGCGATTTGGCTAATTGAAATAGGATTTTAACTAAACCCTTTTAATTATGATATACATAATTAAAACTATTTGACCAAAATCCAAGGTATATAATAAAAGAGAAGGCCAATGAAATCCCTAAAACTATTTGACATGTGACACTTTTGCTGGGTTTTTGGTAATTTTACCCCTCCAGCTTTGGGCTTAGTCTTCTGCCACCTGGCTTGTTGTGTTGTCTTTGTTTTCTGTTGGTTGCTCCACATGCTGAACCTAGAGGCACATTTGCGTTAATGCTTCCTGGTTGCTCCACCACTTCTCTTTTTTCCTCTCATTTGCGTTAATGCTTCCTGTGTCTAGATCAATTCATGCTTTAATTCTTTAACTACTAATTTGTTTCCTCTGTTTTCCTTATTTTGCTTCATCGGTTTGCTTTCTTCTTTCTTAATTTTTCCTGTTTTTAGTTCTAGTTGAGTTTTCCAGCTACTATGGTTTTCCATTTTTATGCATGGTTTGTATCAGTTGATTGCTTCCTCGTTTCTGTTCCCTCAGTTCTTCACTTGCTTCTTCTCAAGGTGTGATTCTGTGGCTTTTGTGCTTCTTTCCTATATATGTTTTTCTTCAGCTGTTTGGCGCTTGGCTGAGTTTGCTGGGTTTTTTTCCAGGTTGTTCTCCTTTGTTTTTGGGTTTCTTTTGTTGCATGCTTGCATTCATGTTTTGTGGTTCCTTGTTGTGTCCTTTTATTTCCTTTGTTTTGTGTTTTATTATGTGTGTTTTTGGATTTTTCCTTACTTTGCTTTTCTATTTAAGGTCGTTTCCGTTTGTTTTGCAGTTTAGTTTGGTACGGTGTTCTCTTTGGTTGTGGGGAGTGAAGGAAATACCTTCTCACATAGGCATCAACTTTGGTATGGCCTTCCTTTTGGTTGTAAAATTTTGGGAAATAAATCCCCTGTTTTCTGTCTAACTTTTGAGGCGGTTGACGCTTGGTAGAGCTTCTTTAGCTTAAGTATTTTTTTTTGTGTTTTTTTTCGTTGGTGTTTTCCTGAGATTTTTTTCTTTTTGTGAATGCATGGTTGGATTTTTTGTATCATTGTGTTTCAAACAGTTTCTGCTGGGGTTTGCTTCCGAAAAATTGTGGGTGTGTTTTGATTATAAACTGATACATTGACGATTGTTTGTTTCTATATTTTTTCTGTGTGATGTTGACACTTGCATGTCTATTATGCACTTGTGCCCGCAGGTTGGCTGATTCCTATGGATGTTTGCTTTTTCTTATGCATGTCTATTATACACTGTCTTGCACTCTGTAGGATGATTATTGGTTGCAGTTCTTAGACTACTTGAATAAGGCTGATAATGATGTTGGAACTGGCTTGCTGGCTTCCTTTTGTTTTTTGCCATGTACATTGTTGGTGAAATGGGTTCTAAGTTATGTGTTTGGTCAAATGCCTCAATGAAGTTTTAGTTTTTAATCTTAAAAAATTCATGTGTATGCTGGTTTTGGGATACCTTCGTGTTTATGATTTCTGAACGAATATAGTTGATGTGGGCTTCATTGTGGTCATGATTTGATATATGAAAGAAAAGAAACTATTAAAACTTTGATATCAAAGCTAAAACTATGGTCACGGATCCAAGGTATATAATAAAAGAGGAGCCCAATGAAATCCCTAAAATGTCCATGGCTGAGAGCTTGACATGTGGCACTTTTGCTGGATTTTTGGTAATTTTACCGTTGTGTTTCCTTTGTTTTCTGTTGGTTGCTCCACGTGAAAAATTTTGTTTTCCTTATTTTGCTTCCTTGGTTTGCTTTCTTTTTTCTTAATTTTTCCTGTTTTCAGTTCCAGTTGAGTTTGCCAGCTGCTACGGTCTTCCATTTTTAAGCACGGTTGAGCCAATGGTCAGGTTGGTAAGATATTGCCCCCGTGGTTCAATTATATTTAATATCTATGCATTTATGGTTATTTTGTTTGGTCAGGATAAAAAAAAAGTTACAATCAATAATGAAATGTTGTTTTTGTTTCCTTATGATCTTATTTGTGAACTTTTGTGGTTGTTTATGTTGGCATTTGAACAGGATCAAGAAAATTGGAAGATAGGTAACATGTGGCCATGCCTGGTATGTTTTCTAATATCTCTCCATGTCTGCTATGTGTTGGTTGTAATTTAACCAGGTTAGGACAATCAAAAAATAGGTAAGATGTTATTCCATTGCTTAAATGTTAGTTCACATTTATGTGTGTTTGGTTATTGATTGTTCTTTTGTGATTCTGCTCTATCTGATGTTAAAAGAGAAGCCCAATGGAATCTCTAAAATTCCCATGGCTGAGAGCTTGACATGTGGCACTTTTGCTGGTTTTTTTGGTAATTTTATCCTTCCAACTTTGGCCTTAGTCTTTTGCCATTTGGCTTGCTGTGTTGGGTTTGTTTTCTGCCATGTGGCACTTTTGCTGTGTTGCCTTGGTTTTCTTTCCAGGTGCATTTGTTGTTGTGCCCCTCCACTGTGCTACATTGCCTCACTCTTTTGTTTCTTCTTCAGTTTTTTGGTTTGTATCAGTTGATTGCTTTTTTGTTTCTGTTCCCTTAGCTCTTCACTTGCTTCTTCGTTCGGTTCCTCCTGATTCTTCACTTTCTCTTTGCCTTCTTCCTCCACTCAAGGTGTGCTTCTGTGGCTTTTGTGCTTCTTTCCTATATATGTTTTTTTTCGCCTGTTTGGTGCTTGGCTGACTTTGCTGGGTTTCTTTTCTAGGTTGTTCTCCTTTTTTTTCGATTTCTTTTACTGCATGCTTGCATTCATATTTTGTGCTTCTTTGATGTACTTCTTAGATGATTATCACAGTCCAAACCACATTACTGTGTCGTTGTCCAATGCGGAATTTAGGGAAGGTCGGTGTATATTGTCATATAGAGATTATTGTTTTCCCTATTTACCCCATGGAGCTGATGCTTTTCTTTCTGATTGGTACAGGATCCTACCCATACTTAACTGGCAATTCCTTGAAGTCAATTATGAGATTAACTACCTTTTTGGGGTAAATCTGTTATCTATGTTTGCTATTTGTTAAGTTCAATGCAAACCTATTATTAACTCATATCAGAGTGCTATGCTCACTTCCCCCACTAATAATTTCTGTAACTATCAGCACCATTGATAGGATTGGTTTGGATAACAATTAATTCTATTTTTTATTGCTGCTGCTAAAAATATTGGAAACTTTAGAATGATGCCTGCTTGATTAAATCAGATTAACTTTATGTGTGTTTAACACTCCTGATACTTTTAATTCTTAAGTTTAAACTAATTGACCACTTTTTTAATCAAATATGTAATATCAGACTTGCATTTCCTTTTATATTTTTCCAGGTTTTGTTTCATGCATTTGGCAAATTTGCTTCTATTTTACTGTTGCATTGTACTTCCAATTCTAATTTTTTCCAAGCTTCTTTGTTGTTTTCCCTATTTATCACATTGACCTGATGCTTCTATTTCTCATTGGTATAGGATGTTGCCCATCATTAGCCAGCAATTCTTTTGAATCAATTATGTTAAAGGATGCATTTCTTTCAGAAGCTCAGTCTAAGAGTGTTTGTTGAGATTGATTGCATTCCTGTGGTAAACCTGCTATTTATGTTTCATCTTTATTTTGTTCAATGGAGAATCTAACCAAAAGTACTGGCAACTCAACTTTATTAGCTAAAATCATAGTGCTGCTATTTATTAGCTTCCTCTAATCATAGTTTGTGTAACTATTAGCACCATTAATACAATTGTTATGGATGACCGTTGATCCTGTTTTTTACTTGTACTACTGGAATATTCCATCCTTTTGAATGGTGCTTATTTTTAAATTTAGACAAACTTTAGTTGTCTTGAACGTTGCTGATACTTTTAATTGTTAAGCTTTAACTAATGTGACAATTTTAAAATCATATATTTATTTACTCTAACCCAAAAATATCAGATATGGTATGCCTAATATGCATTTCCTTTTATATGTGATTAGATTTCATGCCATGCTTTACACAAAATTGCTTTTATTTGACACATTAGATTCTAGAAACAATTGCCATAATCCTCTTTGGTGTAATATCTGCTTTGATCTATCTACATACATGTTCTGCATTCATCTATACCAAAATTTCAAATTTGCTTATCAAAAAATAACTTCCGATGTCATATGATTTTCATCCAATGATCATGCATGAGGTAAACTTCCAATTATATTTCTAGTTGCGCAAAAATTAGAATGTTGTTATCCTCTGCTCTGCATTTTAACACAAGTTTGATCATGTCTACATACATGCTCTGCATTCATCTATCTACATACATGCTCTGCATTCATCTATGCCAAAATTTCAAATCAGCCCAAGTTTATTAAATTAGCAACCCAAGTGGCAAACCTCAGTCTGCATTGTTTGATCATGTTGTTGGCCCAATTATCAGATTCAGTTGACCCACAAAATGTGTAGTATTAAAAGCATTTATAATATAATTATTTACTATGCACAAATAACCGTTCAGTTGCTTGCACACCTGTGTAGCTTGCCAATGATTCTAATGCCCCTACAACCTTGACTCTTTAGAAACAGTGATTGAGACTGCACACTTGCCAACCAAATGAACCTGCCATTAATTCAAACTTTGGGAAAATGCAATAATTTAATTCATGCAATTTGCTACTTCAGCTTCTAGTGACATTCCAAAGGACCGCTTATATACCAAAGGACGCAGAAGCTTCACAACATTCCTGGATTTTCATGTCTTAGTGTTTTTCCGGAAGAACCATTAACTTCTGACCATCCCAAAGATGAGCATAACATCACCAACACCGTCAAGCAGCATAAGCCGCCTAAACAACTTTAATTTTCTTAGCTTTTGTTTTCAGTAAACTGCTTCTCTCCACACCAAATGATTGTTGTCACTGCAATTATCATGCCTGTGTTATTGCATATGAGGAATCCCATTATGAGGTGGCACTGCATGTTACAATTTATTGCCGCATTCCACAACGACAAGGTGATATTCAACTTCTCTTTTACTCATATTGTTTTTTCCCCTGATTCTTTTTACCTAATACATAACACTTACCATTACCACATTTTCTAGGCAGGACTATATAAAAATATCAACATTCTATCTTGAACAGTGGGCACCGTACTACCCCGATTTTGCCCGCTTTGACTATGACGGAGCCTCATACTAGATACGACTCAGACAACATCGAGGAAAATTGTTCTTTATTGATGGCCTCAAACACTTGAGAAAACACTTAGACATCTACGAGTCAATAACCATCAACTTTATGGTGTGTGAACACAGACGGATTTTCAACCTCCATTTCACTCCTCCGCTGGAACAACAAGCATGCAGCAAACCCCTACTGGCAGCTAGAATGCATGTCTGGACTCTTGAACTCACACAGGCCCTGCTTGGTGATCCTAAACCACTAGTAATCTATATTTACTACTTTTACATTATTATCAAATTTTTACCCGAAAAAATTAACTCAGTTTAATTTTTCGTTCAGATGCTTCCACCTCTTGCAGCAATACATCTTCCTTCTTGCGGTTTTCATATGACAATTTTAAGAAGGTTCGGCCCTCCATTGCAATGGCCTATCCTTCCGGTTGGCCTTGGCTTTCATGGCAAGCATCCAACCATGGTACCGGTTTCTTGCTAAAGGTGATTTTGTTCATGGAGACGAGCTTTCATTCTACTACAGGCCTTGTGACAATATTTGGGAAGTAGTTATTAGAAAACAAAGAAATTAGGATGGCAATGATAGTGACTGAATTTTAATTTCTACTTTGTTAGTTTACAAAACATGTTTACTTAATTTTGATGCTGAATGATATCTGAATTTAAAATATTCATCTTCTTAGTGTTATCCATGTAGTTGTTCTAAACAATATTTATATATTAAAGATATTATGTTTTTTAAGCTTGAATACTTAATCCTATTATACAAACTACATAGTTGGAAAAGTACCGTATTAATATTTATCTTCTTAAATATTACATTAGGTGGCCAAGATCAATGTGACAACCTGAAATATCACTATTAGTTAGACTGCAAACATGGATCACAGCTAACAAAATTAAAATCTTACCAACACAAAAAAATTATCACTCTCGTTGATCTTATTCATGTTATTTATTATTAACAATAAAGCATGCATGGAAAAAAATAGATGTCACACAATTTTTTTGGAGCGCATGCTTAATTTTTTCCTTGAAGGGATTTTGTTTGGTAATGCATGCACAAAAGGAAAAGGGAAAAAGCTTTCCTAAATCAATGATACACCACCAACAAATTAAATGCACAATCGGTCCATTTTAGCAAATCTTATAAATAACAAGCCATATGAAATTCATGTTATACCCAAGCTTGATATATTAACACATGTTACATTTGGTGGGTTTTTTTAGCATTTCCGTATCACACTTCCAGTTCTCTTGCTTAGTCCACGTGCCTTCTTTTCCAACCTTGATAATGATTATATTGCCTCTGCAAAGTAATCATATTCAAATTTAAATGCATTAAATTATCAAATATATAGAAGAAACCCCAAACCAAAATTAAATCATAAGACAAAGTGAAAAAAAATACGTGTCGCTTCCTGATTGGCAGATTTAAACCCCCCATTTAATTCTACTTAATTCGAGAACTTTCTTCTCTCTCCTGCGTTTTTGTTGTGTTTTCTCCTTCAATCTTCTCTTTCTCTATCTTTCTCTTTCTCAGTTCTTCTCTTTTCTTCCCCACTTTTTGTTTCTCCTCTGTTTTTTTTTTTTTGGTTTTTTTTTGGAAATTATCTTTTGTTTTAGCTGAGCAATCAGATTTGGAAAATATTAGCAACTAGAAAGAAACATCCTGATGCAAGCTCCATTGGAGCTTGTAGGCCTAGGATCTTCTTCATCAATTGATTCCTTTGCTTCTTGGAAGATGAATGGCAGCGGAATGGAGAAGGAAGAGAGAGAGGAGACGCCACTTCAAGGAGAAGATGAGTCTAGAAGAAGCTCACCACCATAGGAGGCCATGGATAAGAGCTTGGAGGAAGAAGGAGATGAATGAAGGGAGAGGGAGAGAAGAGCACGAAATTTTGTGCTCCAAATGAGCTTTGAAATCTGAAGTTTAATATTCAAATCATCAAAGTTCAAAAAATGCACACACATGACCTCTATTTATAGCCTAAGTGTCACACAAAATTGGAGGGAAATTCAAATTTCACTTGAATTTGAAATTGAATTTGTGGAGCCAAACTTTGGAGCCAAAATTTCACTAATTATGATTAGTGAATTTTAGTTATGGTTCAGCCCACTAATCCAAGATCAATTCCAAGATTCTCCACTAAGTGTGCTTAGGTGTCATGAGGCATGAAAAGCATGAAGGACATGCACAAAGTGTGACTATATGATGTGGCAATGGGGTGTAGTAAGCAAATGCTCACCTCCCCCTCTAAAATTTAATTGCATTGGGATTCTACCAATTCAATTAAATTTATTTCCAACCACACACATCAAATATCCACTTAGTGCATGTGAAATTACAAAACTAACCCTAATACAAAAACTAGTCTAGGTGCCCTAAAATACAAGGGCTGAAAAATCCTATATTTCTAGGGTACCCTACCTACATTATGGAGCCCTAAATACAAGGCCCAAAACTAATGAAACCTTAGTCTAATATTTACAAAGATAAGTGGGCTCGTACTTAGCCCATGGGCCTGAAATCTACCCTAAGGCTCATAAGAACCCTAGGGCCTTCTTTTGCATCTCTGGCCCAATCTACTTGGAGTTTTTCTATCCAATGCCCTTGCGGGGTAGGATTGCATCATTCCCTCCCCCTTGAAAAGGATTTGACCTCAAATCCCGAGGTTCTTGAAACTCTGGGCTTTTTTCCTCAACACCTGCAAAAAGAACAAAAACATATGTATTAGTGGTGTTTAGTTTGTTGAAGTAAGGTAAGGTCTGAAAACTCATTTCCTGGGCATCTTCCCATGGAGGAACATGGTTCCTCACCAACTCAATGAGTGGTGCTACAAGTATAGAAAAATATGGGGCAAACCTTTTGTGAAAGTTTGTTAAGTCTTGGAAGCCCCAAATTTTTCTTACACTTGGTGGAGCGGGCCACTCAGGAATGACCTTTATTCTCTTAGGATTCATGGGAAACCCTTGATCACAATTTAAAAAATTAAGAAAAGTAAAGCAATAGAACATACCTTTTTCTATATTTTCATGTTGATTATTCCTACCAAAAAGTATGACAAACCTAAGGTGTCCCATATGAGTACCTAAGTTTGTATTGAAACTAAAAATAAGAACAAACCTACCTAATGAGTCCCTATGTACACAAATCATGAAGATGTTGGGTGCACGAGTGATTTTACAAAAGAGTGTTGCACCACCCAAAGCATTCATCATACCACCTATTTTAGGGATTTGGTGCCTAATAATACCTATTTTGGGCACCAACAAAGCACAAGGATTTAAGCTCTTGCGAACCAAACCCTCATCCAACAACTCCTTTACTTGAGGAATGAAATCAAGCCTAAGAGGTGTGGCAATGCTAACAAGTGTCTTTTTACAAAGGAGAAAATGTGGAGGTTGTTTAAGAGGGGAAATTTCTTTAATATTTGTCTTTATTTCAAAATGTCTTTCCTTCTTAGTTAACCTCTTGGAGGAGACACTTACCTCCTTACACTCCTCCTTAACCATTAAAGGTTGTCCTTCTTTTTGGGGGTAGATCTCTTCACTAGATTCTTCCCCTTTTGCTTCTTCACTTTTACTAGAGGAAGGTGAAGTAGTAGCCTCATCTTGGCTACTATAAATGTCTTGGCCCCTCATAATCATGGTTTTCTTGGTGGGGCATTGAGAAGTAATGTGTCCTCTTCCAAGACATTTAAAGTGTTGGACCTTGTGGCCTTAATAATCTTAAGAGGGATAGGCTTAGAATGCAGAAGAAGCAACAACAATCAATTTAATAATGTTCTATAAACATGCAAGGCAAAATTGATTGCATTAACATAAATGAGATAAGGGAAGAGAGAATGCAAACACAGTTTTATACTGGTTCGGCCACAACCCGTGCCTACGTCCAGTACTCAAGCAACCCACTTGAGATTTCCACTATCTTTGTAAAATCCATTACAAAGTCTGAACCACACAGGGACAACCCATCCCTTGTGTTCAGGAATCCTTTACAACAAGAGACTGACAGTCTCTTAACCAATCTCATTGAATAAGAAGAATGGAAGAAGAATTCTCTCTTCAAGAGAAGAATATTACAATGAAGATCATGTAAGAATCCTTATAGATTTTGCAAGTGTTTGATCAAGGATTTCTTGAGAGAGCATTTGACAATGAAGTTTTTTTTGGAATCTCTCTCATTGTCTTTTGAGAGGATAAGACATTTTTTCCAAGCAAAACTCTCTTTTCAATTTCGTCCCAAGTCACACATATATATAGGCCTTTGATGGCCATTCAAAATTCAAATGATAAGATGTGATTGTTGGCGATATTCCTTAAAAATCCTCTCTGGTAATCAATTACAGAATTAGTGTAATCGATTACATAGTTGTTTTTCTTGAACAGTTGTGACCCTTCATTTAAAATTTGAATTCCCAACATTCAGAGTCTCTGGTAATCGATTACATATGATGTGTAATCGATTACACACTTTCAAACCATTGGTAATCGATTACATGTATTGGTAATCGATTACATGTGCCTTGAATGACTTGAAACCTTTCATTGTGAGGCAAGGCTTGATCTTGAAGAAATCTTGAATCAAGGCTTTGTTTGTTGAAACAATCTTGTATTAATCTTGAAGCAAAATGAGCCTTGTTTGATTCTTCTTTTGACATCATCAAAATCATGTATACATACATTCACATTCTCCCCCTTTTTGATGATGACAGCCACCTGTAGGTTAGGAGCAACAACAAAGAAAAAATATCTATTTGCATATAGTTTACTCCCCCTTGGTTTTGCAATGATTGCTTATATGAGACAGTTGAAGATTTCATATTTTTCTTATGTAAACAAATTGTCTCATAAACAATAGATAATTTTTCTTACTATTTTATCTTTTATCTTTCTCTCCCCCTTTGTCAACATCAAAAACAAATCATGAATAGAAAGGAGAAAGATGTTACCACTTGTTGCAATGTATGAGAATCAAGTGATACCAAAAGGCATTAAAACAATCATTCAATATTAATCAAGCAAAAACAAGTACAATAACACATCAATCAAACACAATCAATCATCAAATATTTCAAATCAAATTAATTAAATTAACAATCAACTAACTATACACAATAATTTCTATTATTAAAAAAAATTCAAAATTCAAATTTCAAATTTCAAATTTCAAATTTTTAAAATTTAAATTTTAAATTTTAAATTCCAACTTCCAATTTCAACTTTTAGTAACTTCCCCTTCCAACTTCCAACCTCCATTTTCAACTTTCAACTTCCAATAACTTTCATTTCCAACTTCCAACTTCCAGTAACTTCCACTTCCAACTTCCAACTTCCATTTTTAACTTTCAACTTCCAATAACTACTTCCAACTTCCAAATTTTAATTTCAAATTTCAAATTTTAATTTTCAATTTTCAAATTTAACTTTTCAAATTTCAATTTCAAAATTTCCTTTTCTAAATTAAATAGTTTTCTTAAAACATGAAACTAATTTGAAAAGTTTAATAGATTCTTTAAAAACAATCAAAAACTCAATCAGGAACAAACATCAAAGACAATACAATCAAACACACAATATAAAATAATCACAATCATCATGAACAGTCTAAACTCAAGTAGAAAACAAGCATCAAAAGTAATCAATCAAAGACAAGTGACCTGTTGGTATCATTTGATATTACTTGTTGGGGTTGTTGATCAAGTGGCCTTTTTTTGTTGTCTCCATATATCGCATATTCACTTTTCTTGGGGAGAAATATGACCTTCGTTTGCTGTCTCCATAAATCACATATTCATTTATCTTGGAGAGAAATATGAATAAACTTTGATGCATGCCATGTGTTTGGAGAAATTGCTATCAATGTATCAACTTTGCTCTTCTCCATTTTCATAGTCTTTCATCATGATATCCAGACTTATGATTTTCTTCTCTGAATCACTTGAATAATTTATGACATTATCTTCGCAAGTGATATATCCTTTCTTTTCTTTCTTTTTGAAATTCATCTTGTAGGATTTTTCCATTCTTCTTTTAAACACAGGACAATTGAATCTCATGTGCCCAAGTTGATCGCACTTAGCATTTTGGGGCTAAAGAGGAATCTTCTTCTTTCTTCTTTCTTCTTTCATCATCATCTTCTTTCTTCTCTAGTTTTTTTTTTTTTATATAGTTGCATTTCTCTCTACCATTGTAACATAAAGCACTTCATGGAGCTAGTCTTCTCTTGCATACTAGCCTTAAGGGGTTGCTTTTCTATTGTCTTCCCCTTATCATCTTTGGGCTTAGAAGGTCTCACCCCTAAGATTCCTTGACCTTGGTCTTTCTTTGGATAAGAGTGAGAGCCATAAGATTTTGAAGTAGACTTCCTTTTAAGTTGTTGCTCTACCCTTATTTCCCAATCTAAATTAGCCTCTACATTGTCCTTTCCATGGAAGTATGAGAGTTTAATGTTAGCCTCTTGAGGCTTTCTTTCCTTTTCTCTTCTATGGGAGTGAGGTCTAAGATGTGACCTATGCCTTCCTTCGTAGTAGTCACGAAGTTCTTCACTTAGGCTTTTGCAAGAGTTATGACTACTATAGGAGGCATGTTTTTCTCTTTTCATTTCTTTCATTATTTTTCTTCTTTCTTCCTCTCTTATTTTCTTTCTTTCATCTTGACTTATTTCTTCCACTCTTTTTTTTCCTTTTTCTTTCCATAACTTGAGGGAACTCAACTCATCTAAGATTCTAGATAAAGGGTCTTTATGACTAGTACCCTTGCCATTAACACTAGATGAATGATGACTCATGTTGGTTCCTAAGTTGTGGTTCTTTCTTGTTGGAGGTTTGAAAACAAAAGGTAAAAGAAACTATGGTTGAAACTAGCCAAATAAACACTAAAAGAGGTGTGAAAGATAAGGTAAAAAACTAATTGGTAAAAGGAAAACTATCTAGGTGGTTTGACAATGGAAGGTAAAGGAAATAAGCTATGAAAGTAAGCAAGAAATGTAAACTAGGCGAATCCTAAGAGTGTTTGGATGACCACATTCAAGGTTCCCAACAAAACACTCACTATCCTAAGGAAAAATTGCCTAAAATTATTACACACAAATGGAAGTTTGGTAACTTATTAGAGGCTCCCAACACACTTCCAATGAAAGGCCTTTTTGTTACAAAACTTGAAAGCAATAAAGGTAAGTAAATTGCAAATTACAAAATTACAAAACGGTCCTCAATTTTGGTGGTTTTTCTCTCTTTGGTGATTCACTCAATTTGGAGTGCTTCTTAGTCCAATAGCTCTTAAGGTGGTTGGCCCCTTGCTTCTGGACTCAAATTCTTCAAGGGATGGCACCAATCCTCCTTCCAATTCCCTATATGGCAACCCAAAAACAAGGAAACAAAGAGACAAGCAATAACCAAAGACCAAAAAAAATGAAATGAAAGCTAAACCAATGGAGTTTTAACAAGACAATTTTTCAAGAATTATTCAACAATCAAAGCAATGAAAAGGACATAGAAGCAAGCTAGGACTTGTCTTCACACTAATTTTCAATTGAAATTTCCAATTATAGAATAAATTTTGAGCCAAAACAACAAGCACACTTCCCTTTCACCTTTTTTTTTTCTGGATACTGATTTTCCTGCCAACTTGTGTGATTTTTCGTATTTTTTCCTTTTATCCAAATCACTTGTTTCCTTTTTTATAACTTTTTTCCAGATGTCTAGAAAATTCAGTAAAAATTTCAGCTCAAAATTCGAAGTAACCAATTCTCAATAATTTTTACAAGTTTGTATGTCCAAGCTGCCAGCACCAGCGATTTGTTTCTTTAAGCATGGTATATTGATTGCCTTGGGCTTACTTTCAACCTTCCTATGTATGTTGAACTCACTAGGATTGTTTACCACTGTTTTAGGAGTTCAATATTCACTTAGGATCAACATTTCAGCCAGCAATTCCATCACCAAAACTCAAATTCACAATAGACACAATCATAAGGAAACCTAAAAGTTCAAGAAAAGGTTCACAATCAAAGACTCTCTAAGAATTTTGCATGAACATGTTAAGGACTAATTAACATGAAAGATTTTACTCAAATCAAATAATAGGCTAAAAGAATTTCATACACTCATGAACAAATGAGTTAGACAAAGAAACAAGAAAATAAAATTCAGCACAACATAAGAAATCTTATGTGACAAGTTTCATGACTAGACATGACTTCTACGACAAAACTACAATAGGTGAACAAGTCACTCTAGATTTTTGAGGTTTTCTTCTATTTTAATATTTTTGTAAGAATTTTATGGTTTAGGTTTCAGCCACAAAAAATAACAAGACAAAACTCAAAGGAACCTAAACTCAACACAATTCATGGTTCAAGAACAAGAACAAGAAATTTGAACCATAGAAAATCAAATCTAGTTTCTATAGCAAGTTTAATCGTTGGAAACTCTAAAGAATCATGTTAACAACATTTAGAAAAAGACATGTGAGGAGATACATGGAGAAAAATGAAGAAACAACAATGGAAGAGAAGGTAAAGAAAAAAATTAATGGAGGTTTAAGGAGCACCTACTTGAAGCTCTTGTGCTCTGATTACCACTTGATGCAAGCTCCATTGGAGCTTGTAGGCCTAGGATCTTCTTCATCAATGGATTCCTTTGCTTCTTGGAATGGCAGCGGAATGGAGAAGGAAGAGAGAGAGGAGACGCCACTTCAAGGAGAAGATGAGTCTAGAAGCAGCTCACCACCATAGGAGGCCATGGATAAGAGCTTGGAGGAAGAAGGAGATGAATGAAGGGAGAGGGAGAGAAGAACACGAAATTTTTTGCTCCAAATGAGCTTTGAAATCTGAAGTTTAATATTCAAATCATCAAAGTTCAAAAAAATGCACACACATGAACTCTATTTATAGCCTAAGTGTCACACAAAATTGGAGGGAAATTCAAATTTCACTTGAATTTGAAATTGAATTTGTGGAGCCAAACTTTGGAGCCAAAATTTCACTAATTATGATTAGTGAATTTTAGTTATGGTTCAGCCCACTAATCCAAGATCAATTCCAAGATTCTCCACTAAGTGTGCTTAGGTGTCATGAGGCATGAAAAGCATGAAGGACATGCACAAAGTGTGACTATATGATGTGGCAATGGGGTGTAGTAAGCAAATGCTCATCTCCCCCTCTAAAATTTAATTGGATTGGGCTTCTACCAATTCAATTAAATTTATTTCCAACCACACACATCAAATATCCACTTAGTGAATGTGAAATTACAAAACTACCCCTAATACAAAAACTAGTCTAGGTGCCCTAAAATACAAGGGCTGAAAAATCCTATATTTCTAGGGTACCCTACCTACATTATGGAGCCCTAAATACAAGGCCCAAAAATAATGAAACCTTAGTCTAATATTTACAAAGATAAGTGGGCTCGTACTTAGCCCATGGGCCTGAAATCTACCCTAAGGCTCATAAGAACCCTAGGGCCTTCTTTTGCATCTTTGGCCCAATCTACTTGGAGTTTTTCTATCAAATGCCCTTGCGGGGTAGGATTGCTTCACATCCAACTCCTGTCATCACAACATAAAAAAAGATCTTTAACTAGAGCCTCCATAATAATAATAATAATAATCATATTATACCCATGCTTGATATATTAACACATGGTACATTTGGTGGATTTTTTAGCATTTCCGCATCACACTTCCAGTTCTCTTGCTTAGTCCACGTGTCTTCTTTTCCAACCTTGATAATGATTATATTGCCTCTGCAAAGTATTCATATTCAAATTCAAATGCATTAAATTATCAAATATATAGAAGATAAACCCCAAATCAAAATTAAACCATAAGACAAAGTGGGAAAAAATAAACATGGAAAAAAACACTTTTTTAAAGCTGAGCAATTAAATTTGGAAAAAATTATCAATTAGAGAGAAACATCCAACTCCTGACATCATAACATAAAAAAAATCTTTAACTAGAGCCTCCATAATAATAATAATAATAATAAACTAATAATGATAATAATAATTATAATAATAATTTTAAATAATAATAACAACACAAAACTTATATAGAACTTTTTGATTTAAAATCTAAAATTATAGTATGATATAAACAGTATAAATAGCATCATACTTTTGAAAACTCCATTAATTGTATCCTCAATTTTCCTATCATTGCCTTTAGCTGCTCCAGATAATGTTCTGCACAGTACACAAAATAATTTAAAAGATTATAATAATAATAATAATAATAATAATAATAATAATAATACTAATAATGATATTGATAATTATTGTAATAATAATAATTATTATAATTCTAATTATCATAATACTAATTATCATAATAATCATAATCATAATAATAATAATAAAAGTAGCCACCAGCGTCATGTTCTTATCAATTGTTGCTACCTCTATTTGCGTGATATCCTCACGAAGTTTGTTTTGTTTCTTCGTTCTTAATTGTTGTTGCCCATCTCTTTCGTTGCCTGTTCTTGCTTTTGTTTCTGTTTGAATTTTTCACTTCCTCATTGGTTTTGTTGCTGTCAATTTTTCTTTCGCCAAACAATGCTTTGCTTTTCTTTCTCTGTGGATTAATATATGATGCTATATGTTTATAGCTTCAATTAATTATTTCCAACTTTGGGTTTAGTTTTCTGCCACTTGGTTTGCTGTGTTGCTTTTTTTTTTTTACCATGTGACACTTTTGTTGTGTTGGTTTGGTCTTCTTTCTATGTCCATTTGTTCCACTATATCTTACGTTGCCTTGTTGTTTTGTTTCTTCTTCAGTTTTTTGGTTTGTGAACCAAGCATTGATTTTTTCAGGTTCTTCTCCTTTGTTTTTCACTTTCTTTTGCTGCATGCTTGCGTTCATGTTTTGTCTTCCTTATGGTTGTAAATTTTTGGAAAATAAATCCCCTGTTTTCTGTCTAACTTTTGAGTCCATTTCAGTTTGTTTTGCAGTTTGGTTTGCTGCGGTGTTCTCTTTGGTTGCGGGGAATGAAGGGTAGCATTGATTTTTTCAGGTTCTTCTCCTTTGTTTTTCCGTTTCTTTTGCTGCATGCTTGCGTTCATGTTTGGTCTTCCTTTTGGTTGTAAACTTTTGGAAAATAAATCCCCTGTTTTCTGCAGTTTGATTTGTTGCGTTGTTCTCTTTGGTTGTGGGGAGTGAAGGTAATGCTTTGGTCTTCCTTTTGGTTGTAAATTTTTGGAAATTAAATCTCCTCTTTTGTGTCTAAATTTTTAGCCGGTTGACGTTTGGTTGAGCTTCTTTAGCTTAAGTATTTTTTTTTGGTTTTTTTTGTTGGTGTTTTCCTGAGATTTTTTGCCTTTTGTCAATGCATGGTTGGATTTTTTGTATCATTGTGTTTCAGTCAGTTTGTGCTGAGCTTTGTTTGTGAAAAATTGTGGTTGTGTTTTGATTATAAATTGATACATTGACCATTGTTTGTTTCTATATTTTTTTTTTATGTCATGCTGATACTTGCATGTCTACTACACAATTGTGCCAGCAGGTTGGCTGATTCCTATGCATGTCTATTATATACTTTCTTGCACCCTATAGGATAATTATTGGTTGCAGTTCTTAGAGTACTTGAATGAGGCTAAAAATTATGTTCGAATGTGTTTTGCCTGTTATGTATCTTTAGTTCTTCATTTAATGTTTTGTGCTTCTTTCTGATATATTTTTTTCATCTCATGCTGAGACTTGCATGTCTATTATGCACTTGTGTCCGTAGCTTGCCTCATTCTTATGCATGTTTGTTTTTCCTTTGTTGGTCATTGTTACCACATTTCCAACTTCATGTTTTGTTTCTGACTGATCAATTAACTTTTCGGTTTGTCGTGGCCATGCTTGGCCATTTCTTGGATCATTTATTGGATGTGTAAGTAACAAAAGCAGGCCATTGAAATGCCTATTTGACCCCTCCCGTTTTGCCCTTAGTTTTTTGCCAGCTACCTTGCTCGCTTGCCTTTGTTTTCTGCCATATGTCTTGCTGCCTTGCTGCACCTTCTTTGATTCTCCCATGTGCATTTCTATTCAAAGTTTATCGATCATGTTGTTGTTGCAGAATTATGGCACGTGCTCCAGATAACATCAAGTCTATTAATGGATCAAAAGAGACACTTAAGCTTGCTGTAAGAATTATTGATCTTTGGTTTCTTGGGACTCCCAACAGGTCTAAACAAGCGGAAATGGTCATAATTGATTCTCATGTATGGTTTTCTCTGTTTCTCATGTATGGTTTTCTTTGTCTTTTTGTTTGGTTCATTATTAACCATTCAACCAGTTACTTATATACTTTGTCTATTACAGGGAGATGCAATCTATGTTGTCTGCAAACAAGATCAGCTAAAGTCTTGGAAGGCTGATTTGATGGAAAATTGTACTTATGTAATGCATAATTTTAAAGTTGTGAAGAATAATGGTCAATTTAGAATTTGTGATCACCAGTATAAATTAGTTTTCACTGGAGTTACTATTGTGAGGCAATCCGATTTGGAAGATCTTCCCTTTAAGAAATATAAATTTGCTGATTTCACCAATGTCATTGTTGGGCTCTTCCAACCTAAGTTGTTGGTTGGTAAGTTCAGTTGCAATTTGTTCAATTAGTTTGTTCACAAAATTTATAGCTCTTTTGATGACATTTTTTATTTTTTGATTTCTTGAGACATTATTGGCGTCATGGATGAGGTGGTCTATCGCCATGTGGGATCAAAGAGTACAAGGGTTGTTTTCAAACTCAAGGATTTGAGGTTATATTGTGCAATTGACCTTTTGACAAATTATGTTTTTAAAATTATTATATGTTGTTACTCTAATCATTGTTTGTTTGGTATGGTGTCCAATTGCTATTTGTATTTGATCATTATAAGCTGATGCATTAACCATTGTTTATTTGCCATAGTGGCCAAATCCTGTCTTGCACTCTGTGGGATAGTTATTGCTTGCAGTTCTTAGACTACTTGAATGAGTCTGAAAATGATGTCCTCATCATTATTATATTGACCCATGCGCAAATCAAAGAAGGCCAGGGTACAACATGATGTCAAATTTATGAATTCTTGAGCTTATTAAATAACATCTTATGTGTTCTTTTTGTCACAAATAAATACAAGATCTTATGCACCCTTAGTCAGTAATTCGTTGAGGGCCTCCAAATTATTGATCAATGAAGTTGTGTTTGAAATTCAAGAATTCAGGGAGAGGTTTGTTGGTCATGGCCTTGGTCCTGTATTTATAAACTTTCTTAATTACATGTGTGGATTATTTTTTCTAGCAGTTTTGGTTTATTCTATGTTTATAGGCTTTCTGATTTAGGCATTCAGGTCTGGTCAATTTTGACACCTGGTGGCCAAGGGAGTTCGCAGGTTTCAGGTTCAAGCCAAATATCGTCAAAGGATGCATTTCTTTCAAAAGCTGAAGCAAAGACAATCTCTGAGGTTAACAAAATTTCTGAGGTAAAATTGTTATTTATCTTAACTATTAATTCAGTTCAATGGAAAACCTGATGAAAAGTCCCGGTGATCAAAGTCTATGAACTGTAATGAAAGTCCTGCTATTTATTCAATGGCTGTACCAGTTGGTTTGGAATGTGACGCCTATGTTTTTTTTCCAGGAAATTGTTTGTGTTACTGTCAACACCATTAATAGAATTGTTATGGATAACCATTCAAGGTGTTATTCAGTTTGCAGTTACAGCTACAAAAAAACTGATGTTGAGACAACCGCATTCACATGCGCATGTGGCAAACATAATGATGGAAGCTTGCTTGCGGGGCTTCTATGGAGGCTGGATCTTTGAGCTTCAATGAGGTCCTTTAATGGTCATTTTCCACCATGGAGATGCAGCGGAAGACAAAGGAGAAGAGGTGAGAGGAAGCGCCATCCATTAGGGAATAAGCCATGGAAGAAGGAGCTTCACCACCAAGATGAGCCTTGGATAAGAAGCTTGGAGAGGATGCTTCAATGGAGGAAAAGAAAGAGGGAGAGAAACAGAGAGGGGGGAGCACAAAATTGAAGGAGGAAAAAAGGGAGAGAAGTTGAACTTTGAGTTGTGTCTCACAAGACTCTCAGTCATCAAAGTTACAACAAGTGTTACACATGCTTCTATTTATAGACTAGGTAGCTTCCTTGAGAAGCTTTCTTGAGAAAACTTCTTTGAGAAACTTCTTTGAGAAAACTTCCTTGGGAAGCTAGAGCTTAGCTACATACACCCCTCTCATAACTAAGCTCACCTCCTTGAGAAGCTTCCTTGAGAAGATTCCTAAAGAAGCTAGAGCTTAGCTACACACACCTTTTTAATAGCTAAGCTCACCTCCTTGAGATGAGAAGCTAGAGCTTAGCTACACACCCCCTATAATAGCTAAGCTCACCTCCATGACAAAATACATGAAATTACAAAAAAGTACCTACTACAAAGACTACTCAAAATGCCTCGAAATACAAGGCTAAAACCCTATACTACTAGAATGGCCAAAATACAAGGCCCAAACGAAGGAAAAACCTATTCTAATATTTACAAAGATAAGCGGGCTCATACTTAGCCCATGGGCTCAAAATCTACCCTAAGACTCATGAGAACCCTAGGGCCTTCCCTTGGATCTTTGGCTCAATCTACTTGGAGTCTTTTATCCAATGCCCTTGCGGGGTAGGATTGCATCATTCCCTCCACCTTCGAAAGGATTTGACCTCAAATCTTGAGGTTCTTCATACTCTGGGCTCCTTTCCTCAACACCTGTAAAAAGAACAAAAACATATGTATTAGTGGTGTTTGGTATGTTGAAGTAAGGTAAGGTCTGAAAATCCATTTCCTGGGCATCTTCCCATGAAGGAACATGGTTCCTCACCAACTCAATGAGTGGTGGTACAAGTATAGAAAAATATGGGACAAACCTTTTGTAAAAGTTTTTTAAGTCATGGAAGCCCCAAATTTTTCTTATACTTGGTGGAGTGGGCCACTCAAGAATGACCTTTATTCTCTTAGGGTTCATGGGAACCCCTTGATCACTATTTGAAAAATTAAGAAAAGTAACGCAATAAAACATACATTTTTTTGTATTTTCATATTGATTATTCCTACCAAAAAGTATGACAAACCTAAGTTGTCCCATATGAGTACCTAAGTTTGTATTGAAACTAAAAATAAGAACAAACCTACCTAATGGGTCCCTATGTACACACACCATGAAGATGTTAGGTGCACGAGTGATTTTACAAAAGAGGGTTGCACCACTCAAAACATTCATCATACCACCTATTTTAGGGACTTGGTGCCTAATAATACCTATTTTGGGCGCCAACAAAGCACAAGGATTTAAGCTCTTACTAACCAAACCCTCATCCAACAACTTCTTTACTTGAGGAATAAACTCAAGCCCAAGAGGTGTGGCAATGCTAGCAAGTGTCTTTTTAGAAAAGAGAAAATGTGGAGGTTGTCTAAGAGGGAAAGTTTCTTTAATGTTTGTCTTTATTGTAAAATGAGTTTCCTTCTTAGCTAACCTCTTGGAGGAAACACTTACCTCCTTACACTTCTCTTTAACCACTAATGGTTGTCCTTCTTCTTAGGGGTAGATTTCTTCACTAGATTCTTCCCCTTTTGCTTCTTCACTTTCACTAGAGGAAGGTGAAGTATTAGCCTTATCTTGGCTACTATAGATGTCTTGGCCCCACATAATCATGGTTTTTGTGGTGGGGCATTGAGAAGTAATGTGTCCTCTTCCAAGACATTTAAAGCACTTTATAGAGCTAGTTTTCTCTTGCATACTAGCCTTAGGGGCTTGCTTTTCTATTGTCTTTCCCTTATCATCTTTGGGCTTAGAAGGTGTCACCCCTAAGATGCCTTGACCTTGGTCTTTCTTTGGATAAGAGTGAGAGCCATAAGATTTTGACGTAGACTTCTTTTTAAGTTATTGCTCTACCCTTATTTCCCAAACTAAGTTAGCCTCTACATTATCCTTCCCATGGAAGTATGGGAGGTTAATGTTAGCCTCTTGAAGCTTTCTTTCCTTTTCTCTTCTATGGGAGTGAGGTCTAAGATGTGACCTATGCCTTTCTTCGTAATAGTCACGAAGTTCTTCACTTAGGCTCTTGCAAGAGTTATGACTACTATAGGAGGCATGTTTTTCTCTTTTCATTTCTTTCATTATTTTTCTTCTTTCTTCCTCTCTTATTTTCTTTCTTTCATCTTGACTTATTTTTTCCACTCTTTTTTTCCTTTTTCTTTTCTCTCTTGTTTTTCTTTCCATAACTTGAGGGAACTCAACTCATCTAAGATTATAGATAAAGGGTCTTTATGACTAGTACCCTTGCCATTAAGACTAGATGAATGATGACTCATGTTGGTTCCTAAGTTGTGGTTCTTTCTTGTTGGAGGTTTGAAAATAAAAGGTAAAAGAAACTATGGTGGAAACTAGCCAAAATAAGCACTAAAAGAGGCGTGAAAGATAAGGTCAAAAACTAATTGGTAAAAGGAAAGCTATCTAGGTGGTTTGACAATGGAAGGTAAAGGAAATAAGCTATGAAAGTAAGCAAGAAATGTAAACTAGGAGAATCCTAAGATTGTTTGGATGACCACATTCAAGGTTCCCAACAAAACACTCACTATCCTAAGGAAAAATTGCCTAAAATTATTACACACAAATGGAAGTTTGGTAACCTATTGGAGGCTCCCAACACACTTCCAATGAAAGGCCATTTTGTTACAAAACTTGAAAGCAATAAAGGTAAGGAAATTGCAAATTACAAAATTACAAAACGGTCCTCAAATTTGGTGGTTGTCTCTCTTTGGTGATTCACTCAATTTGGAGTGCTTCTTAGTCCAATAGCTCTTAAGGTGGTTGGCCCCTTTCTTCTTGACTCAAATTCTTTAAGGGATAACACCAATCCTCCTTCCAATTTCCTATATGGCAACCCACAAACAAGGAAACAAAGAGACAAGCAATAACCAAAGACCAAAAAAAATTAAATGAAAGCTAAATCAATGGAGTTTTAACAAGACAATTTTTCAAGGATTATTCAACAATTAAAGCAATGAAAAGGACATAGAAGCAAGCTAGGACTCAAAGAGAAACTTATAATGGCTCTAGAGTAGAGTAAAAAAAGTAAAAAAAAAAAAAAAAAAAGACTCAACAAACCTCTAGCTTTGGCACTTGTTTTCACAGTAATTTTTCATTGAAATTTAAGAACTAAGATTGTATAACATAGGCACCAATTATAGAATAAATTTTGAGCCAAAATAACAAGCACACTTCCCTTTCACTTTTTTTCCTGGATATTGATTTTTCTGCCAACTTGTGTGATTTTTAGTATTTTTTCCTTTTATCCAAATCACTTGGTTTTTTTTTATTACTTTTTTCCAGATGTATAAAAAATTCACTAAAAATTGCAGCTCAAAATTATAAGTAACCAATTCTCAGTAATTTTTACAAGTTTGCATGTCCAAGCTGCTAGCACCAGCGATTTCAGACTTCGAAATGTTTTTTTTAGCATGGAATATTGATTGCCTTGGGCTTACATTCAACCTTCCTATGTATGTTGAACTCACTAGGCTTGATTACCACAGTTTTAGTAGTTCAATATTCACTTAGGATCAAAATTTCATCCAGCAATTCAATCACCAAAACTCAAATTCACAATAGGCACACTCATAGGGAAAACCTAAAAGTTCAAGAAAAGGTTCACAATCAAAGACTCTCTAAGAATTTTGCATGAACATGTTAAGGACTAATTAATGTGGCGTCCCCAAAATAATGATTGGTTTAATAGTAATGATTTAATTAACAAAAACCATGGTAAATTTTTTTTTCTTCTTTTTCTTTTTCATTTCTTTCTCTTTTCACCAAAACAAGGTTTAGAAGGAAAATCCTCACTATAGAGTCCTGAATGGCCAGTTCACAACTCTATTCGGAGTCAATTCTTTCTTACCGTTCATAATCTCTAAAACTAAATTGTTGTTTCAAAAGGAAGAATGTACCAGCCATTACTGTAGGTCGTCACGTGAAAATAAAAGAATAAAATACGGTCGATAAACTCTTTTACAAATAAAGTTGTTAATGCTTTCTTTTCAAATAACAAGATCGATCATAAATGCATTCATCATTTAAAGCTGTTCAAAATATGGGAGTTTTACAAAATACAGTGTCATCCAGAGCAAAGGTGTCCATAGTGGTGGCTTCAGCCACATGTATACAATCATCAAATTCCTATACATCAGGTCTACCCATACAAAAACAAAAGAGTAAACCTAACAGTCAGTCTTAGATACACCCACCCTCAAAAATATATAAAACTAATCCAAAAAAGCTGTCCACTCCACCGTGCGCTGAAGCATCCGTGCAGGTTCATCTGGATGCACCAAAGAAGTAGCCGTGAATCGAATGGTGCCCCGAAATCGGCACCTCGTGTTGCCTTCGAGGGTCTCCCAAGCTCCCTCTAGGCACTCCATCTTTACTCGATCATGGATTAGCTGCGCCGCCATCACAATCTACAAGAAAGAAAAGAAAGGGGTAGACTCTTTCACGAGAATCTAACTATGCCGCTGCACAATGCGTCTCATAAACACTACATGCAATTAAAAGGGGTATCTTAAGGCTTTTCATCTCTGGTAATCGATTACACAGACTTGGTAATCGATTACCAGAGGCTAAACTCGAATTACACAGCCTCAGAACATGGAATATGCAAAAATGCACTGTGTAATCGATTACACATACCTGGTAATCGATTACCAGTGACCCATCCCTCTGTGTAATCGATTACACAGGCTGGTAATCGATTACCAAAGGCTCCCTTAATTTCCTAACTTCGTTTTCAAGCCTGGTAATCGATTACACCCCCTTGGTAATCGATTACCAGAGACCATCTCAGCCTCCTGTCTTCATTTTTAAGCCTTGTAATCGATTACCCACCCTTGGTAATCGATTACCAGAGGCCATAATCCACATATCACACAAAATTCACAGCTGGCCAGCCACCACAAGCCTCCTTGCTTTGTGGTGTTTGTTCCTTTTATCTGTTGACTGCCAGGAGCTCGCCTGCTTAGGTACATCACAGGTTCTCACTGACCGACTATGCCCGGGTTGGGTCGGGATTGGTCAAGCTTGGTTTTGGGCAATAGCACCCCACTTGACGTCCCCAAGGTCTCCTGACCCCCGCGACATATCTCCAGGTACCACTCTGTGGTCAACAATAAAAGCAAAAAGTTTCACCCTTCAACACTTCCTCATCTCAAGCTTGTAGGATTATGGGGTACCCATCACATGTGGTACTAGGTGGCGGTCGGGCGATGGTGCACAACAAGTTTTCCACATCCACAATGCGCGCATAAACCCACCATCCCCTGTTGCCCACCTCCATCTGAGCTCACGTACTCCCACATAGCCCATATCCTCGTTTCTCTCAACACCGGGTCCCCATCAATCCTCCCAAGCTTCCACAACATCCAAGCAAAACAACATTCAAACAGCACAAGCTATCACAGCCAAGCAAAACAGGGCAAAGGCAGAAAACTCTGCTCAACACACCAACCAAAATCACAGCTTTTCTCACTTAAAGACCCCAATAACAATTCGTTAACCGTTGGATCGACTCCAAAATTTTACTGGAAGTCTATAGTACATAAGCCTACATTGTGACCGTTGGGATCTACTAGCAAACATCCAGAACTCATTCTGCACTAGGCTTTCCACAGCCAACCACACACAAGCATTTTTCTGCACAAAGCCAAAATCCTGCTGCACCTATTTTGACAGCAAAATTCTGCATAAGTGCAGATTTCGAAAATCACACTTCCTCTCATCCAATCTTGCCCGAATCAATTCCTACAAGTCCCAAATCATGTATCAATCATGTCTAACCCAAAATCAAGCTTTACAGCACAGCCACACAGAATCTAGGTGTCCAACACCCCTCGATTCAATGGGTTTTCTAGGTTTGAAAAGTGAAATTTAGAATGAGGTAAATTTGAAGCAAACTCTCACCTCACACAAGTCCATAACATCAATCTAAACTTGCTCAAACTGAATTTACACCTACAATTCCACCGAATCAAAATTTGACTCTTCAACACCCAAATTTTCCCTAGAAATGGCTCTTTGTTCACTTTGGTCATTTGTTTTTCTCTTTAGCACAGCCTAACCTTTCTCACATGTTCTAAATGGCATTTCAAGCTAAGATTAACTCACTTTAACCTCCATTTACCACAGAATCCAGATTTAACCTTCCAACTCTCAAAGCCTCCCCCTTTTTCCACTCACAACACCACATTCTCACTTTCTAACCCTAGGTTAACTCTACCCTTCATCTCTAACAGTTTTCCATAAGCAATTTCAGCACATGAACATCACAAGCATCATCATAAAAACCCTAAAACAGAATGGGTATGTTTAACTCATCCAAACATGGCAATCTCGACAAACTTTCAACAAATTTCTTCACAAATAATCATCATACAGCAGAAACCTAGCAAGACTACCCATCATATCTCCCAAAACCCCATACCCGCGAAAATCAAAGGAGAAAGAAGTCCACCCAAACCTGAATTTTCGAAGTCCCACTCGTAGCCACGCACCTCACGACCCCGAAAATGCTCTCCTTTCGCGATTTGGGGCAGAAATGATGGCCAAAGGTTGAAGCTTTGCTTGGAGCTTCAATGGAGAATGAAGAAGAAGAAAATGGCAACGTGAGGGAGAGAGAGAGCTGTCTGAAAAAGTGTGGGGGCTGTGTAAATAAAAGGGTTTTTCTCTTTTTCTATTATTTTATTTAAGCAATGCCACATGTCTCCATTTGAGTGGAGCAAGAAGGGCCCACTTTCTCTTTTTGACTGTGACCCACACTCAGTCACAAAAGTGAGGAAAATCTGACCTTTGAAACGCTAAAAATCCTGCCTCGGTTTGCGTGCCGTTTCTCTGGTTCCAGTTTCTCACGTTTCTCTGCGTCCGTCGGGGCCAGTTTTCGAAAGTAAGCAATATATATATATCAAAACGCTCATAATAGAACCCCGAGCGTGGTTCAGGGGTTGGTTTCGTTAAATTCTAAGTCGCACGCAAAACGATGATTTTTAAACTAATTAATTAAGAATTAACCCATAACCTCCCAGTTATGGATTTCTCTTCCTTAATTAGCCTAACCCGCGTATCTTGCCCCCACTACTCCTACTTCTACCAAGAACACATATGCATATACACTGAATAAAACTTATATATATATATATATATATATATATATATATATATATATATATATAATCATTCAAAATACATCGTTTCCGAAAACTCCGGGTAGAAATTTCTAGGATGTTACAATACTCCCACCCTTTTAGGAATTTCGTCCCCGAAATTAACTACTCGATGAACAAGCTTGGGTACAATTCTCTCATCCTATCCTCCAACTCCCATGTAGAATCACCCTCATCGTTTCCCCACTGCACCTTTACCAACGCGATCTCTTTTCCTCTGAAAGACTTCATTCTTCAGTCAGTGATCTTCTGAGATAGTGCTTTGTATGTGAGGTTATCCTTCACCTGTACCTCGTCCACTGCAAGTATATGTGATGGATCTGGGTTGTACCGTCTCAGTTGAGAGACATGAAACACAGGATGCAAATTCGATAAACTCGGAGGTAAGGCGATATGATAAGCTACAGGCCCAATCTTCTTCAAAATCTGATACGGACCTAGATACTTGGGTGTCAACTTCCTAGCCTTGAGAGCTCTTCCGACCCCGGTTACGGGAGAAACCTTCAAAAACACATGTTCTCCTTCCTGAAAATCTAGTGGTTTCCTCCTTCTATCGTAATAGCTCTTCTGCCTATCCTGAGATGCTTTTATCTTCTCTCGAATCAACTTCACTTGTTCGTTAATCTGTTGTAGCATTTCAGGTCCAAGAAGTACTGCTTCTCCATCATCATACCGACAAATAGGAGTTTTGCACTTTCGTCCATATAAAGCTTCAAAAGAAGCCATACCAATGCTGGCTTGGTAACTATTGTTGTAAGTAAACTCAATCAATGGCAAACAATCCATCCAGCTACCTTGTTGCTCTATAATACACGCCCGAAGTAGATCCTCTAGAGTCTGAATGGTTCGTTCAGTCTGACCATCCGTTTGAGGATGATAAGCTAAACTAAGCTTTAGCTTTTTCCCCAAGGCCTCATGTAGACTCGTCCAAAATCGTGAAGTGAACCTCGGATCCCTGTCAGATACAATACTAGAAGGAATTCCATGCAACTCCATTCTATACTTCATATTCACTGGGATAAAATGAGCAGATTTGGTGAGTCGATCTACTATGACCCACACAGCATCATGTCCACGACTAGTCTTGGGTAAACTAGATACAAAATCCATAGATATGCTCTCCCATTTCCATTCCGGAATTTCCAATGGCTTCAATTCTCCTGATGGTCGCTGGTGCTCAACCTTAGCCTTTTGACATGTCAAACACCTTGCTACATATTCAGCTACATCTTTCTTCATACCATGCCACCAAAAGCTTCTCTTCAAATCTTGGTACATCTTAGTCATCCCTGGGTGGAAACTAAGACGACTTTTATGCGCTTCTTCCAAGATCTTAACTTTCAAATCATCTAAAGATGGCACACATATCCTCCCCTTGAACCTAATTAACCCGGTTGTGTCCTTCTCAAACTCCACACCCTTATCCCCCATTACATCTAACACCTTGCCTTGCAAAAACGGGTCATTCTCTTGAGCCTCGCGTATGTGATCTACGAATTCATTGGTAATCTGCAACGCTCCTACAAATAAGCTCTTTGGTCGTATCTCGATTGCTAGATTCAAATCTCGGAACTCCTCTATCAACCTCTGCTCCAAACTCATCATAGTCGCAACATGTAAGGATTTCCGGCTTAGCGCATCGGCTACTACATTAGCCTTTCCTGGATGGTAGGAAAGTCCAAAATCATAGTCCTTGAGGAACTCCATCCATCTTCGTTGTCTCATATTGAGTTCCTTCTGATCGAACAAGTATTTGAGACTCTTGTGATCACTGAAAACTTCAAAACGAGTATCGTACAAATAATGCCTCCAAATCTTTAAGGCGAAGACCACCGCTGCTAGTTCCAAGTCATGGGTCGGGTAGTTAACTTCATGAGGACGTAATTGACGTGAAGCATAAGCCACTACTCTTCCCTCTTGCATCAACACACACCCCAAGCCTTGCCCGCTTGCATCACAATACACTTCAAATGTCCTCTTAGGGTCGGGCAAAATTAAAACTGGAGCTGTCGTCAACCGCCTCTTCAACTCTTGGAAACTTTGATCACACTTCTCATTCCAAACAAACTTCTCATTCTTACGAGTCAACTTAGTTAGGGGCAATGCCAATTTAGAAAATCCCTCAATGAATTTTCTATAATAGCCAACCAACCCCAAGAAGCTTCGAACCTCCGTTGGAGTTGTCGGTTGTTGCCACTCCATAACCGACTCCACCTTGTTCGGATCTACCGCAACCCCGTCTTTAGAAATCACGTGCCCTAAGAACTGCACTTTCTCCAACCAAAAGTCACATTTCGACAATTTGGCGAACAACTTCCTATCTCTCAGGATATGCAACACAATCCTCAAGTGCTTCTCATGCTCCTCCTTATTCCTTGAATACACTAGGATATCATCAATAAACACAACCACAAACTGATCCAAGTAATCATGAAATATACGGTTCATATAATCCATGAAAATAGCCGGAGCATTAGTCACTCCAAATGGCATGACTAAATACTCGTAGTGCCCATACCGAGTCCGAAACGCAGTCTTTGGGATATCTTCCTTCTTAACTTGAATTTGATGATACCCCGATCGCAAATCGATCTTTGAAAATACTGTTGCTCCCCTCAATTGGTCAATCAAATCATCTATCCTTGGTAGAGGATATTTGTTCTTGATAGTGACCTTGTTTAACTGCCGGTAGTCTACACACATCCTCATACTTCCATCCTTCTTTTTAACCAACAAGACCGGCGCTCCCCACGGTGATGCGCTTGGACGAACAAATTGTTTGCTCAAAAGGTCCTGCACTTGTGCCTTCACCTCTGCTAGTTCTACCGGAGACATCCTATAAGGCGCGATCGACACTGGATTTGCCCCAGGCACCAAGTCAATAATGAATTCCACTTCTCTCTCAGGTGGCAATTCACAAATGTCGTCAGGAAAAACTTCCGGGAATTCCGACACCACCGGTATACTATTAACTTCAACGTCCTCTTCCACATACATAGAGAACAACACCATGTAAGTTCGAACATCCTCCGTTCCTTCGTTGGCTGCATCCTCTTTCAATGGTTCACTTGGAACTACCTCTCCACCAAACACTAGCATCTTCTCCTTACAGTCTAGAAAGATATGGTTAGTAGATAACCAATCCATCCCCAAGATCACATCTAGATGAGCTAAAGGTAGGCATATCAAATCCGCCATAAAAGATTGACCCTCAACAATTATGGGACACTTCAAACACACCCGAGAGGTGGTTACAGGCTCGCTCGTCGGAGTAGACACCACCATATCATATGGCAACTCCGTCGCACATAACCCCAACCTCTCCACACATGCATGAGATATGAAAGAATGCGTGGCACCTGAATCATAAAGTACATCTAGTAGTTTATCAGTAATCAAACACTTACCCCGTATCAAATCGTCGGAGGCAGCCGCTTCTGAACCACTCATAGCAAATACCCGAGAGGGTACTTTTGGTCTTCCACCACTAGTGTTGTTGTTGCTAACATTACCGCTCCTTGTGGAATTAGTGGGTCCACGATTGACGGTGTTGGAATTGGCAGTCACCGTCGGTCTCCCGGTCACCCTACACTCTCGAGCATAATGGCCCACCTTGCCATACACATAACAACGATTCTCCTGTGTCTGCTGGAGCTGTGGGCAATTTCTCTTAATATGCGGCCCTCCACACTGAAAGCATTGTACCCCAGTCCCCCTTGACTGGCTCATGTTGGAGGTAGCCATAGGTTGCTTCCCCTTGTTGCTAGCATACGGCTTCATCCTCTTGTTACCATTTCCTCTGAAAGGATGGTTTCTCTGAGGTCCTCCAACTCCTCTAGCTTGCCTCTCCTTCATCTTATCTTCAAAAATTCTGCACTTTGTCACCAACTGATTAAAATCCGTGATCTGCATATAACTAACCGCCTGTTGGATCTCCAACCGAAGCCCATTCTCAAACTGAGCACATAAATCTTCCTCATTCCGAGCATCTTGGTATTGAGGCCAATACTGCAGAAGCTCATTAAACTTAGCCGTGTACTCCCCAACAGACATGTTTCCCTGCTTCAAGTCCAGAAATTCCCACGCCTTCCGCTTCCTGAGATCTCGCGGAAAGTAATTCTCCAGGAACTTGTCCTTGAAGGCATTCCAAGGAATTACGCCTCCAGGTGCGACAAACGAAGGCTTCACGAACTTCCACCAATTCTCGGCCTCCCCTTGGAGCATAAATGTCGCATAAAGAACCTTATGCTCCTCAAGGCAACCCATTGCCTCGAAAATCTTCTCCGTCTCAGCTAACCACAACCTAGCACCTTCCGGATCATAGTCTCCACTGAACTTTGGCGGGTGGTTCTTACGGAAAGCCATGAGTCCCCGATACTCCGCCGGCTCCACATCACGTTCCTGCACTAGAGTTTCCAGCACAGCTGTGATGCGGTCAAGGACATCACGGTTCTGATCCCTACCACGTCCTGCCATACCTATCCTGTAGGGAGACTATTAGTACCCAAGAAATCCTAATGAGAGAGTGTACCACACAGGCTATGATAGTTATAACAACATCCTTCTCTTTATACATACTTATACACACACAATCCTATGAATCATTTCCACATCCATGCTCAAGACAAGAAGGCAAAAATACACACAATGTGTGACTTAACTTCACTCCCCGAAACCTACTCCCAAGTTTCAGAGATACACAGCATTCACACAGCAAGACCATAACAGGTTCACTAGAATCCAACTTTTGCTCTGATACCACCAATTGTGGCGTCCCCAAAATAATGATTGGTTTAATAGTAATGATTTAATTAACAAAAACCATGGTAAATTTTTTTTTCTTCTTTTTCTTTTTCATTTCTTTCTCCTTTCACCAAAACAAGGTTTAGAAGGAAAATCCTCACTATAGAGTCCTGAATGGCCAGTTCACAACTCTATTCGGAGTCAATTCTTTCTTACCGTTCATAATCTTTAAAACTAAATTGTTGTTTCAAAAGAAAGAATGTATCAGCCATTACTTTAGGTCGGCACGTGAAAATAAAAGAATAAAGTACGGTCGATAAACTCTTTTACAAATAAAGTTGTTAATGCTTTCTTTTCAAACAACAAGATCGATCATAAATGCATTCATCATTTAAAGCTGTTCAAAATATGGGAGTTTTACAAAATACAGTGTCATCCAGAGCAAAGGTGTCCATAGTGGTGGCTTCAGCCACATGTATACAATCATCAAATTCCTATACATCAGGTCTACCCATACAAAAACAAAAGAGTAAACCTAACAGTCAGTCTTAGATACACCCACCCTAAAAAATATATAAAACTAATCCAAAAAAGTTGTCCACTCCACCGTGCGCTGAAGCGTCCGTGCAGGTTCATCTGGATGCACCAAAGAAGTAGTCGTGAATCGAATGGTGCCCCGAAATCGGCACCTCGTGTTGCCTTCGAGGGTCTCCCAGGCTCCCTCTAGGCACTCCATCTCTACTCGATCATGGATTAGCTGCGCCGCCATCACGATCTACAAGAAAGAAAAGAAAGGGGTAGACTCTTTCACGAGACTCTAACTATGCCGCTGCACAATGTGTCTCATAAACACTACATGCAATTAAAAGGGGTATCTTAAGGCTTTTCATCTCTGGTAATCGATTACACAGACTTGGTAATCGATTACCAGAGGCTAAACTCGAATTACATAGCCTCAGAACATGGAATATGCAAAAATGCACTGTGTAATCGATTACACATACCTGGTAATCGATTACCAGTGACCCATCCCTCTGTGTAATCGATTACACAGGCTGGTAATCGATTACCAGAGGCTCCCTTAATTTCCTGACTTCGTTTTCAAGCCTGGTAATCGATTACACCCCCTTGGTAATCGATTACCAGAGACCATCTCAACCTCCTGTCTTCTTTTTTAAGCCTTGTAATCGATTACCCACCCTTGGTAATCGATTACCAGAGGCCATAATCCACATATCACACAAAATTCACAGCTGGCCAGCCACCACAAGCCTCCTTGCTTTGTGGTCTTTATTCCTTTTATCTGTTGACTGTCAGGAGCTCGCCTGCTTAGGTACATCACAGGTTCTCACTGACCGACTATGCCCGGGTTGGGTCGGGATTGGTCAAGCTTGGTTTTGGGCAATAGCACCCCACCTGACGTCCCCAAGGTCTCCTGACCCCCGCGACATATCTCCAGGTACCACTCTGTGGTCAACAATAAAAGCAGGAAGTTTCACCCTTCAACACTTCCTCATCTCAAGCTTGTAGGATTATGGGGTACCCATCACATGTGGTACTAGGTGGCGGTCGGGCGATGGTGCACAACAAGTTTTCCACATCCACAATGCGCGCATAAACCCACCATCCCCTATTGCCCACCTCCATCTGAGCTCACGTACTCCCACGTAGCCCATATCCTCGTTTCTCTCAACACCGGGTCCCCATCAATCCTCCCAAGCTTCCACAACATCCAAGCAAAACAACATTCAAACAGCACAAGCTATCACAGCCAAGCAAAACAGGGCAAAGGCAGAAAACTCTGCTCAACACACCAACCAAAATCACAGCTTTTCTCACTTAAAGACCCCAGTAACAATTCCTTCGATCCAATTCGTTAACCGTTGGATCGACTCCAAAATTTTACTGGAAGTCTATAGTACATAAGCCTACATTGTGACCGTTGGGATCTACTGGCAAACATCCAGAACGCATTCTGCACTAGGCTTTCCACAGCCAACCACACATAAGCATTTTTCTGCACAAAGCCAAAATCCTGCAGCACTTATTTTGACAGCAAAATTCTGCATAAGTGCAGATTTCGAAAATCACACTTCCTCTCATCCAATCTTGCCCAAATCAATTCCTACATGTCCCAAATCATGTATCAATCATGTCTAACCCAAAATCAAGCTTTACAGCACAGCAACACAGAATCTAGGTGTCCAACACCCCTCAATTCAATGGGTTTTCTAGGTTTGAAAAGTGAAATTTAGAATGAGGTAAATTTGAAGCAAACTCTCACCTCACACAAGTCCATAACATCAATCTAAACTTGCTCAAACTGAATTTACACCTACAATTCCACCGAATCAAAATTTGACTCTTCAACACCCAAATTTGCCCTAGAAATGGCTCTTTGTTCACTTTGGTCATTTGTTTTTCTCTTTAGCACATGTAACATCCTAGAAATTTCTACCCGGAATTTTTGGAAACGATGTATTTTGAATGATTATATATATAAGTATTATTCAGTGTATATGCATATATGTTCTTGGTTAGAGTAGGAATAGCGGGGGCAAGATACGCGGGTTAGGCTAATTAAGGAAGATAACTCCATAACTGGGAAGTTACGGGTTGATTCTTAATTAATTAGTCTAAAAATCATTGTTTTGCGTGCAACTTAAAATTTAACGAAACCAACCTCTGAACCACGCTCGGGGTTTTATTCTGAGCGTTTTGATATATATATTGATTACTTTCGAAAACTGGCCCCGACGGACGCAGAGAAACGCGAGAAACTGGAATCAGAGAAACGACACGCAAACCGAGGCAGGATTTTAGCGTTTCAAAGGTCAGATTTTTCTCACTTTTGTGGCTGAGTGTGGGTCACGGTAAAAAGGGAAAGTGGGCCCTTTTGGCTCCACTCAAATAGGGACATGTGGCAGAGCTTGAATAAAATAATGGAAAAAGGGAAAACCCTTTTTATTTAAGACCAAAAAGCTTTTCTCTCTCCTCACTCAGCAAAACAGAAAATTTCAGACAGCTCTCTCTCTCCCTCACGTTGCCATTCTCCATTGAAACCCCAACAAAGCTCCAACCTTTGGTGCTCATTTCTGCTCCAAATCGCGAAAGGAGGGCATTTTCGAGGTCGTGAAGTGCGTGGCTACGAGTGGGACTTCGAAAATTCAGGTTTGGGTGGACTTCTTTCTCTCTTAAATTTCGTGGGTATGGGGTTTTGGGAGATATGATGGGTAGTCTTGCTAGGTTTCTGCTGTGTGATGATTATTTGTGAAGACACTTGTTGAAAGCATGTTGAAATTGCCATGTTTGGATGAGTTAAACATACCCATTCTGTTTTAGGGTTTTTATGATGATGCTTGTGATGTTCATGTGCTGAAATTGCTTATGGAAACTGTTAGAGATGAAGGGTAGAGTTAACTTGGGGTTAGAAAGTGAGAATGTGGTGTTGTGAATGGAAAAAGAGTGAGGCTTTGAGAGTTGGAAGGTTAAATCTGGATTCTGTGGTAAATGGAGGTTAAAGTGAGTTAATCTTAGCTTGAAATGCCATTTAGGACTTATGAGAAAGCTTGGACTGTGCTAGAGAGAAAAACAAATGACCAAAGTGAACCAAGAGCCATTTCTAGGGCAAAATTGGGTGTTGAGGAGTCAAATTTTGATTCGGTGGAAATTTAGGTGTAAATCCAGTTTGAGCAAGTTTAGATTGATGTTATAGACTTGTGTGAGGTGAGAGTTTGCTCCAAATTAACCTCATTCTCAATTTCACTTTTCAAACCTTGAAAATCCATTAAAATGAGGGGTTTTGGACACCTAGATTTTGTGTTGCTGTGGTTTGAAGCTTGACTTTGATTTAGACATGATTGATACATGATTTGGGACTTGTAGGAATTGATTTGGGCAAGATTGGATGAGGGAAAGTGGGATTTTCGAAATCTGCACTTATGCAGAATTTTGCTGTCAAAATAGGTGCAGCAGGATTTTGGCTTGTGCAGAAAAAATGCTTGTGGGCGGTTGGCTGTGGAAAGAGCCGTGCAGAATGAGTTCTGGATGTTTGCTAGTAGATCCCAACGGTCAAAATGTAGGCTTATGTACTAAAGACTTCCAGTAAAATTTTCAAGTCGATCCAACGGTTAATGAACCGGAACGAAGGAATTGTTACTGGGGTCTTTAAGTGAGAAAAGCTGTGTTTTGGTTGGTGTTTTGGCAAAGTTTTCTGCCTTTACTCTGTTTTGCTTGGCTGTGATAGCTTGTGCTGTTTGAATGTTGTTTTGCTTGGATGTTGTGGAAGCTTGGGAGGATTGATGGGGACCCGGTGTTGAGAGAAACGAGGATATGGGCTACGTGGGAGTATGTGAGCTCAGTTGGAGGTGAGCAACAAGGGATGGTGGGTTTATGCGCGCATTGTGGATGTGGAAAACTTGTTGTGCACCATCGCTCGACCGCCACCTAGTACCACATGTGATGGGTACCCCATAATCCTACAAGCTTGAGATGAGGAAGTGTTGAAGGGTGAAACTTCCTGCTTTTATTGTTGACCACAGAGTGGTACCTGGAGATATGTCGCGGGGGTCAGGAGACCTTGGGGACGTCAGGTGGGGTGCTATTGCCCAAAACCAAGCTTGACCAATCCCGACCCAACCCGTGCATAGTCGGTCAGTGAGAACCTGTGATGTACCTAAACAGGCGAGCTCCTGGCAGTCAACAGATAAAAGGAACAAAGACCACAAAGCAAGGAGGCTTGTGGTGGCTGGCCAGCTGTGAATTTTGTGTGATATGTGGATTATGGCCTCTGGTAATCGATTACCAAGGGTGGGTAATCGATTACAAGGCTTAAAAATGAAGACAGGAGGCTAAGATGGTCTCTGGTAATCGATTACCACGGGGTGTAATCGATTACCAGGCTTGAAAACGAGGTCAGGAAGCTAGGGAAGCCTCTGGTAATCGATTACCAAGGGGTGTAATCGATTACCAGGCTTAAAAAGGGAACTGGAACATTGTGAAGGCCTCTGGTAATCGATTACCAGTTTGTGTAATCGATTACACAGAGGGATGGGTCACTGGTAATCGATTACCAGGTATGTGTAATCGATTACACAGTGCATTTTTGCATATTTCATGTCCTGAGGCTGTGTAATTCAAGTTTAGCCTCTGGTAATCGATTACCAAGGCTGTGTAATCGATTACCAGAGATGGAAAGCCTTAAAATACCCCTTTTACTTGCATGTAGTGGTTATGAGACAAATGGTGTGCAGTGCAGTTAGATTCTTGTGAAAGAGTCTACCCCTTTCTTTTCTTTCTTGTATATCGTGATGGCGGCGCAGCTAATCCGTGATCGAGTAGAGATGGAGTGCCTAGAGGGAGCTTGGGAGACCCTCGAAGGCAACACGAGGTGCCGATTTCGGGGCACCATTCGATTCACGGCTACTTCTTTGGTGCATCCAGATGAACCTGCACGGACGCTTCAGCGCACGGTGGAGTGGACAGCTCCTTGGATTAGTTTTGTGTATTTTTGAGGGTGGGTGTATCTAGGATTGACTGTTAGGTTTACTCTTTTGTTTTGTATGGGTAGACTTGATGTATAGGAATTTGATTATTGTATACTTGTGGTTGAAGCCACCACTATGGACACCTTTGCTCTGGATGACACTATATATTTTGTAAAACTCCCATATTTTGGACAGCTTTAAATGATGAATGCATTTATGATCGATCTTGTTATTTGAAAAGAAAGCGTTAGCAACTTTATTTGTAAAATAGTTTATCGACCGTATTTTATTCTTTTATTTTCACGTGACGAGCTAAAGTAATGGCTGGTACATTCTTTCTTTTGAAAAAGCAAAATAGTTTAGAGATTATGAGCGGTGAGAAAGAAATGACTCCGAATAGAGTTGTGAACTGGCCATTCAGGACTCTATAGTGAGGATTTTCCTTCGAAACCTTGTTTTGGTGAAAAGAGAAAGAAATGAAAAAGAAAAAGAAAAAAAAAATTTACCATGGTTTTTGTTAATTAAATCATTACTATTAAACCAGTCATTATTTTGGGGACGCCACAGCACAGCCTAACCTTTCTCACATGTTCTAAATGGCATTTCAAGCTAAGATTAACTCACTTTAACCTCCATTTACCACAGAATCCAGATTTAACCTTCCAACTCTCAAAGCCTCCCCCTTTTTCCACTCACAACACCACATTCTCACTTTCTAACCCTAGGTTAACTCTACCCTTCATCTCTAACAGTTTTCCATAAGCAATTTCAGCACATGAACATCACAAGCATCATCATAAAAACCCTAAAACAGAATGGGTATGTTTAACTCATCCAAACATGGCAATCTCGACAAACTTTCAACAAATTTCTTCACAAATAATCATCATACAGCAGAAACCTAGCAAGACTACCCATCATATCTCCCAAAACCCCATACCCACGAAAATCAAAGGAGAAAGAAGTCCACCCAAACCTGAATTTTCGAAGTCCCACTCGTAGCCATGCACCTCACGACCCCGAAAATGCTCTCCTTTCGCGATTTGGGGCAGAAATGATGGCCAAAGGTTGAAGCTTTGCTTGGAGCTTCAATGGAGAATGAAGAAGAAGAAAATGGCAACGTGAGGGAGAGAGAGAGCTGTCTGAAAAAGTGTGGGGGCTGAGTGAAGAGAGAGAAAAGCTTTTTGGTTTTAAATAAAAGGGTTTTTCTCTTTTTCTATTATTTTATTTAAGCAATGCCACATGTCTCCATTTGAGTGGAGCAAGAAGGGCCCACTTTCTCTTTTTGACTGTGACCCACACTCAGTCACAAAAGTGAGGAAAATCTAACCTTTGAAACGCTAAAAATCCTGCCTCGGTTTGTGTGCCGTTTCTCTGGTTCCAGTTTCTCGCGTTTCTCTGCGTCCGTCGGGGCCAGTTTTCGAAAGTAAGCAATATATATATCAAAACGCTCATAATAGAACCCTGAGCGTGGTTCAGAGGTTGGTTTCGTTAAATTCTAAGTCGCACACAAAACGATGATTTTTAAACTAATTAATTAAGAATTAACCCATAACCTCCCAGTTATGGATTTCTCTTCCTTAATTAGCCTAACCCGCGTATCTTGCCCCCACTACTCCTACTTCTACCAAGAACACATATGCATATACACTGAATAAAACTTATATATATATATATATATATATATATATATATATATATATATATATATATATAATCATTCAAAATACATCGTTTCCAAAAACTCCGGGTAGAAATTTCTAGGATGTTACAATTAACATGAAAGATTTGACTCAAATCAAATAATAGGATAAAAGAGTTTTATACACTCATGAACAAATGAGTTAGAGAAAGAAACAAGAAAAATAAAATTCAGCACAACATAAGAAATCTTATGTGACAAGTTTCATGACTAGACATGAGTTTTATGACAAAACTACAATTGGTGAACAAGTCACTCTAGATTTTTGAGGTTTTATTCTACTTTATTTTGTAAGAATTTTATGGTTTAGGGTTCAGCCACAAAAAATAGCAAGACAAAACTCAAAGGAACCTAAACTCAACACAACTCATGGTTCAAGAACATGAACAAGAAATTTGAACCATAGAAAATGAAATCTAGCTTCTATAGCAAGATCAATCGGTGGAAATTCTAAAGAATCATGTTAACAACATTTAGCCCAAGACATGCGAGAAGATACATGGAGAAAAATGAAGAAACAACAATGGAGGAGAAGGTAAAACTAAAAATCAATGGAGGTTTAAGGAGCACCTACTTGAAGCTCTTATGCTCTGATTACCACTTGATGGAAGCTTGCTTGTGGGGCTTCTATGGAGGCTGGATCTTTGAACTTCAATGAGGTCCTTTAATGGTGATTTTCCACCATGGAGATGCAGCGGAAGACAAAGGAGAAGAGGTGAGAGGAGGCGCCATCCACTAGGGAATAAGCCATGGAAGAAGGAGCTTCACCACCAAGATGAGCCTTGGATAAGAAGCTTGGAGAGGATGCTTCAATGGAGGAAAAGAAAGAGGGAGAGAAACAAAGAGGGGGGAGCATGAAATTGAAGGAAGAAAAAAGGGAGAGAAGTTGAACTTTGAGTTGTGTCTCACAAGACTATCATTCATCAAAGTTACAATAAGTGTTACATATGCTTCTATTTATAGACTAGGTAGCTTCCTTGAGAAGCTTTCTTGAGAAAACTTCCTTGAGAAGCTTCTTTGAGAAAACTTCCTTGGGAAGCTAAAGCTTAGCTACACACACCCCTCTCATAACTAAGCTCACCTCCTTGAGAAGCTTCCTTGAGAAGATTCCTAAAGAAGCTAGAGCTTAGCTACACACACCTTTCTAATAGCTAAGCTCACCTCTTCGAGATGAGAAGCTAGAGCTTAGCTACACACCCCCTATAATAGCTAAGCTCACCCCCATGACAAAATACATGAAAATACAAAAAAGTTCCTATTACAAAGACTACACAAAATGCCTTGAAATACAAGGCTAAAACCCTATACTACTAGAATGGCCAAAATACAAGGCCCAAACAAAGGAAAAACCTATTCTAATATTTACAAAGATAAGCGGGCTCATACTTAGCCCATGGGCTCGAAATCTACCCTAAGGCTCATGAGAACCCTAGGGCCTTCCCTTGGATCTTTGGCCCAATCTACTTGGAGTCTTTTATCCAATGCCTTTGCGGGGTAGGATTGCATCACATAATGATCAACCTGTGTTGAGGTTATTGCACTCGTGTTTCATTGTTGTCATCTTCATTTATCACTCTTTTTTACACTCTTATGTACATTGGCAGGTATAGACTTGAGGTGATGGTCAACTACAAGGAGGAAAGCACAAATTTTTTGCTCTGGGACTGTGAATGCACTGAGCTAATTGGACAATCAGCTAATGAAGTTAACAAGCTGAAAATAGAAGTACCTAACCAAATTATCATATGATGGTTTTTAACATTTGAATGATGTTTTATTAGTTTACTATCGAATTTGATTACAGGTATTAATTATGGAATTTTTTTCTTTGGTCAAGGAGGGTGATGTTGATTTAAATGTTTCTCCTCAAGCCCTTGATAAGTTGATGGGTTATGTCCTTGCATTTAAAGTCAAAGTTCAACCCAAGTTTAACAATGTTGTTGTTCTTAGATACTCAAATGACATAGAATTGATCAATGTTGTGGTGGACATGCTGCCTAATGCTGAGGTAATGTTTTGTAAAGCATGTTGCAGCCATTATTGTCATATCTGTTAGCCTGAACTTATATCTTATACAGGCATGTTCCAAGGTTCATGCTCCTATTCTTGACTCTGATGATCCTTCCCAACTTGAATCTGTAAGTTGACACTGTGATAGTGTTTTCCAGATTTTATGTATGTTGGCATAATCTTATTTAAAAACTCCACCGCCTCTAATTCCAAATTTAGTTTATTGATCAGTGTAAGTGTTATGCAACAATCTGTGTCTGTCACAGCAAATCACGATCCACTTCTAGGTCTTTCATTGACACCCACAAAACGGATTACATCTGTTGACTGTGATGATGAACCGAAAAGCTCTTAGATTTCACCCGCCCAGCTTTCATCTAACAAATTAGCAAGGCATTATCAAATTGAATGAATGTAGTTACTTGCTTTTTATTTGCATTGTATGGACTCTATTATTTGCAAGACGTGAAATTGTAGAAACATTGATGTTCTTTTCCTGTACTGTCCATGTTTAACATTTTGTTAGGGTGGACATATCTTATAGATTCCTAATGTGGAAGCAGGAATTAACTTTTGGTTGTTTAGATATCTTTTGTGTTAACATTGTCCAATTTGAATTATATTTTTTATCAGTTCTGAAACCGATTACTAAATCATTATTAACAAATTGTAGTTTATTTCAGCATGACCATTACTAATATTAATTAACACAATTAAATTAGGACAATGAATTATTACACCCTTTTTCCTTTAAAGAAAATATCTTTTCCATGATACAGTAGCTTCTTGCTTCCAGTTCTCCATTATCTCTTGCTTAAAACTCTATATATGTGTTAACTTAGCACTGGAACCTGTTGTGCATTTGCAGTGTGGAGCCAAAAGTTTTTTTCCCCAAGCTTAATTTCATGTGTTGATATTATCCAATTTAAATTGTATTCTCAATCATCTGTAAAATCAAATATGACAAATTATTACCATACTATTATAGAAACCATATCATGCAAAATATTGGATTCGATTGTTAACTGCTTCTAACACAAATAGCATTAATCGCTCATTCGAGCAATGGCACATGATCCGATAAAACCAGAATAAATATGATACACTTTTTTATCATAATGTCAAATAAAGCAAGGGGATTTTTTTGGAGTTCACCAAAATTCATTCTCCCTACTTCTGTACACAGAAGATCTTTGATATTAGATTTTGTCCAAGTGTCAGCAAGCCATGCCTCTATATATACAACTATTATCATTCCTGTATCTCCAATTTTCGCAGCTGTCAATGTTGAACCATACACTTAGCCCCTCAGCTAGCCATTTCTATTATTTTCAAGATTTATTTCATTTTTTTAAATTAATTTGTATCTTGGTAAAGTACAACAATTGCCATTAAGAATGTGAAAATTTTCAATATAGAAACAAGTCTGATTCAGCAATAAATACAATCTTAATTGCTCAAATTTATGAAAAGTTGTTTTGGTTTGGGATTGCCTTAAGCTGTTTGTGCCCTATTTTGTTCTGCATCATCCGAAGAAAAAAAAAACATACATCAAGTTGAATGATATATGCTATACATGTGATTACAAAAAATCCACAACATCTTTCATATTAGCTTTCCCATCAGTCTCACCAACCGATGCTTCTACACGCAAGTGTCATCATTCCTATATGCATATTTTCCCAGCTGTTAATGTTGAACTATAGTTCTTGGCCTTCATCTGTCCATTTCTCTTATTTTCAAAATGTCTTGCATGCATTCCAGATTTAGTTTACTATTTCTTAGTTGATCTCAATCTCCATTTTCTCATTAATTTATAACTCGACCAAGTCAACAATTGCCATTAACACCATGGAAAAGTACCAATTCACGGACAAGTCTAATTCAGCGAAAGCCAAAATGAAAAGAAAATGTATCATAGATAAAAAAAAACGACAACCTCAGGCTCAGGCCCCTCCACAGCCAATTACGGACTATACTTCACAATCTAGGAATTATCACAGTAAGAAACTATACGAACCATCTTGCATGAAAAATATATTGCTTTCAATTAATTGATTCCATTTAACTTTGATTTATCTCTATCTATAAGCAATTGAATCTAATTCATCAGAGGATCTAAGTTCTGAATCAACACAAGGTACCATGCAAACAAACTCCTTTATCCAAGATTTTTTCATCCCTGAAATCTAATAACCATATGTAATTGTAATTCTTGCAGGATCTGATTTAAATTTTTCCCCTGGAAATGACCCTGCAATTAACACTGAAGGTGAGAATTATGATTCTGAGTCATTGACAACCATATCAGTTGACATATTTTTTTATCCATCTTATCAATTGTTACCATCATCTTTGCGTATGTCATTAAACAATTTCAGGCTATTCTGATCTTGGTGACCAACTAATGCAGTGTAGACACTGTAATGCAAAAATGTGGTATAATGAAAGAATATCAAAACATAAAAACAGTAGAAACCCGAGGTTTAGCTTATGTTGTAGAGACGGCAAAGTTGAACTTCCATTATTACAAAATCCAACCCAATATCTCCACCGACTTCTCTTTGATCATAATTCAGCTGATGGTAGAAATTATCAACAAAACATACACACATATAACATGATGTTTGCATTTACTTCTGCTGGTATTAAGCTAGACAAATCAATTAATCATTCAAGAGGACCTCCTACAATTAGAATTTAGGGTCAACCATGTCACTGCATAGGCAGTTTATTACCAATGTCTGGAAAAGAACCCAAATCTACACAATTATATATCTTTGACACAGATAATGAAGTTCAAAATAGAATTAATGTCATCAGGCACTGATTCTTTCATTTCTATAATTATAAAAATCATACATTGATGATAGATTTTCTTTCAATTACATATTAGTTCTAACATTACTTTTTTCAACCAGCATGATGGAATTCAACCGCAAATTGTTTCAAGTTTAGGTGAAATGCTGGATGAACACAATGCACATGCTAAAATTTTTTGGATGGCTAGAGATAGATTGGCAAATAGTGATGTGGATAATGTCAGATTAAGATTGATAGCTACTTGTGAAAAGGATGGTCATACATACAATGTTCCAACTGTTTCAGAAGTTGCTGCACTTATTGTAGGTGATTTTAATCCCAACTCAAGAAGAGATATTATTGTTGAGACTAAAAATGGACAGTTACATAGAATAAATGAATTGCACTCTAGTTATCTAGGCCTACAATTCCCTCTGCTTTTCCCTTATGGTGAAGATGGATATAGGCTTGACATACTTCACCGTGCAACACTTGACAGCAAAAAAAGAAAGAGAAATCGTCTCACTATGAGAAAGTGGTTTGCTTATAGACTTCAGTCCATACCAAATGAAGCTCAAACTTTATTGCATTCTAGAAGACTATTTCAACAATTCATTGCTGAAGCATATACCATGGTTGATTCAGAAAGACTTAACTACATCTGGAACAACCAAAAGAAACTCAGAGTTGACAAGTATTGTAGCTTACAAAATTCACTGGATGCTGGGACAAGCCAAGGTTTTGTTAGACAAATGGCCTCAGCTATCTAAAGAAGGGGGGTTGAATTAAGATACAAAGACTATTCCCCAATTAAAATTTCACTCTCTCTTTTTGGATTAACAATACACCCTTAACATGAATTACTCAAAAGACAATTCAAAATAAACTTCTTTAAAGCAAAAGATAAATAACAATAAATAAAAGAAGTTTAAGGGAAGAGAGAAATGCAAACTTGATTTATACTGGTTCGGCCACTTCCTGTGCCTATGTCCAGTCCTCAAGCAACCCACTTGAGATTTTTCACTCTCTTTGCAAAACTCCTTTTCACTTCCCTTGTGTTCAGGAACCCTTTACAATAAGAGACCCTCAGTCTCTTAATCCCTTTTCAAAAGTAAGAAGAAGAAAAGAAGAAATCTCTTTTGAAAGAGAAAGATATTACAATTGAAGATCAATCAAGATTCCTTATTGAATATAAAAGTGTTTGACCAAAGAATCCTTTTTGAAATGATAAGACGTTTCAGTTCAGAAAAACTCTCTTAATCTTTTGAGAGGATAAGACTTTTTGGGCAATAAAAACTCTCTAGAATTTTCGTATCCCAAGTCACTTACATATAGGCCTTTGATGTCCATTCAAAAACATTTGAAAATATGTGATTGTTGGGAGTTATATTTGAAAATCCTCATTGGTAATCGATTACAATAATGGTGTAATCGATTACACAATTACTTATGAAGAGTTATGACTCTTCTCATTTGAAATTTGAATATTTAAACACGGGTAATCGATTACCAACTTACTACAATCGATTACACAACTTTGAAATTTAAATTCAAATTTTTTATGGCTGTTTTAAAACGTTCCAAACCTCTGGTAATCGATTACAAACCATGTGTAATTGATTACATGCTTTCTAAAATATTTAAAACCTTTTCAGAAAGCATATTGGCCACTGGTAATCGATTACATGCTCTGGTAATCAATTACCAGAGAGTAAATCTCAATTTAAAATGATTTAGATAAAATTCTTTGGCCAAACCTTTTGCTTTTTCAATTTGGAAATTTCTTCCTAAGATTCTAGAGATCAACTTGATCATATATCTTGATTTTCTTGGATTCTTCAATTCTTGTCTTGAATAAAATTTGAGAAGCACTTGATCCTTTAGCATCATCAAAATATCTTGCTTCTACAGGTTTAAATAAAGGCAAGAGAGTAATTTTGCCTTCTACCTTTGTTGGCAGCCCCCGTTACATGGATTAGTTATATTTTGATGGTATGGCGATATGCAGCCACGTTGGTTTCCCAAATCTTTTTATCACTTTAACATGTAATCCAAATTAGCCAGAAATCCATAGATTACTTGCACCATTGTATTTTGAAACCAGCAGATAGACCAGACATTATCTCACGAGTTTTCAAGTTTAAATATGAAGAAATGCTTTCAGACCTAACAAAGAATCACCTACTCAGAAACGTTGTGGCATGTAAGTTGACAGCAACTTTTTCTATTAAACTTAGAATTCAATTTATTATTTTTCACTTTTGCTGATCCTATAACATAATTGTTAAATATTTATATGTTATTGTTTTCCTGCTAATACTATAATTTAACAATCACATATACGCATACAATAGAATTCCAAAAACGAGGACTTCCTCATGTCCATTTATTGTTGTTTTTGCACCCAGACAATAAATATCCAACTTCAGATGAAATTGACCAGATTATATCAGCAGAGATACCTTCAAAGGAAGATTACCCAGAACTCTATACATTGGTGCAAAATCATATGGTTCATGGCCCATGTGGAATTATACGCTCTGAATCTCCATGTATGAAAGAAGGAAAGTGTAGCAGATTTTATCCTAAAATGTTCCAACCTCGCACTCTTTTAGATGCAAATGGTTATCCAGTATATCATAGGAGAAATGATGGTCGTATAATTTCAAAGAATAGTGTTATCATTGATAATAGACACAACGTACCTTATAATCCAAAATTACTAAAAAAATACCAAGCGCATGTCAATATTGAATGGTGTAATCAAAGTGCTTCAATCAAATATTTATTCAAGTACATAAACAAAGGGTATGACAGAGTCATTGCTGTTATGCTTTATGATGGCAATGATGAGATCCAAAATGCTACCAACCAGAAAGATGAGATTAAAGAATATATAGACGGCAAGTAGCATTAATTTAACATGTGTAATTAATATGCCCATTATTGTTTTACTAAATTAATGTTTATGTCAGATACATTTCTCCATGTGAAGCTGCTTGGAGAATTTTTGATTTTCCAATACATGCTAGGAAGCCTGCTGTTGAAAGATTATATTTCCATCTTCCAGGCCAACACAATGTTCTTTATGAGGAACATGATGATATTGATGATGTCTTATCCAACCCAAGCATTTCAGATTCCAAATTTTTAGCTTGGATGAACGCCAACAAATGTTCTTCAGAAGGAAGAACTCTGACTTATTCAGAATTTGTTTCAAAGTTTGTATATAATCAAAAGACTAGATCATGGCACCTTAGAAAGAAAGGATACACTATTGGAAAACTTATATGGGTCCCACCAACGACAGGAGAATTGTTTTATTTGAGGATGATGCTTACTGCCTGCAAAGGAGCAACTTCATTTGAGGATATTAGAACTATTACAAATATTCAATACCCTACATATAGAGAAGCATGCTTTGCCATGGGGTTTTTACAAGATGACATTACAAGATGACAAAGAATTCATTGAAGCAATCAAAGAGGCAAAGGACTAGGGCACAACTAATTATTTGAGGAAATTATTTGTGTTGATGCTTTTAACGAGTGCCATCATTAAACCTGAAGAAGTTTGGAACCAAACTTGGCATTGGCTAGCTGATGATATTGCATATCATTATAGAAAATCAACAATAAATACAGGTTAGTTTTGATTAACTTTTACATCAGATCGCATCAACCATAATCATAATTTGACTGATAACGTCTAATGTGTTAGAATTACATATCGATGATAATCATTTGAGTAATTTGGCATTGCTCGAGATTGAACAACTGCTGCACATAAACCAAAAATCACTTAAAGATTATCCTTCAATGCCATATCCTGAGGATGTTGATTGCACGTCCTATCTAGACAATAGCCTGATATTAACAGAACTAAATTACAACAATGATGAGACCAGATCAGAATTTCTGCAACTTTTTTCATCCATGACACGTACCATACCTTTCCAATTTAAATTTAAATTGTTCTTCTTTTGCATCTAACATAAACTAATACATATTTGTAGATGAACAGACATCAATTTATAACCAAATCGTTGAAGCCTTCAACAAAAATCAAGGTGGCATGTTTTTCCTATATGGATTTGGAGGTACAGGAAAAACCTTCATATGGAGAACATTGACAACTTCATTGAGAGCAAACAATCAAATTGTTATTATAGTTGCTTCCAGCAGCATAGCTTCTCTATTGTTGCTAGGCAACAGGACTGCACATTCAAAATTCAAAATACTTGTACCCATTTTTGAAGATTCAACATGCAACATTCATTAAGGAAGTGAATTAGTTGAATTGCAAAATCAAACAAGCCTAATTATTTGGGATGAAGCACCAATGGCTCACAAATTTTGTTTTGAAGCGCTTGACCAAAGTTTAAGAGATATAATTAAAACTAAACCCAGTTCAAATCAAATATTTGGAGGTAAAGTCATCATATTTGGTGGAGCTTCTGACAAATACTGCCAGTCATTCCAAGGGGAAGTCGCTCAAACATTGTTAACGAAACAATCAATTCCTCTTATTTATGGGATTGTTGTCAGGTCTTAAGACTGACAAAAAACATTCGTTTGCAGAATAATGAACAATCACCAGATGAACAAGAAACTGCCGCATTTGCTAAGTGGATCCTAGACATTGGAAATGGAATTATTGGACATGAAAATGATGGCTATTCCACAATTGAAATCCCTGAGGACCTGTTGATAACTCAATATGATGATCCAATCCATGCCATAGTTAACTCAACATTCCCATATTTAACTAAGCATCATAATGATGCTCAGTACTTCAACAGCAGGGCAATATTAGCTTCAACCAACGAAACAGTCGAACAGGTCAATGATTATATACTATCATTAATCCTAGGTAATCATAGAATCACTAATGTAATTCATATTACATCTATCTAAATTAGCCCTGCTTAATTACCAATTTTTAAATATTATCTATTTTATGTTTCTGTTGTTTTGGAGAGATCTTTAACTTTACAACTGCCATACTAATTACAAAAATTATCATAGGTGAACACATGGAATACCTAAGTTCTGACTCTATAGACAAATCAGAAACCATTGAAAGCTGTCATTTTCAAACAATAACTACTGAATTCCTTTATTCATTGATGACATCTGGTCTGCCAAATCATTGTATCAAGCTTAAAATAGGAACTCCTATAATGCTTTTAAGGAACTTAGACCAAACTCAAGGCCTGTGTAATGGCACTAGATTAATAATTACAAGACTGGCGAAGCATGTAATTGCGGCTGAAATCATTTCTGGCAAAAATTCAGGCCATATGGATTACATTCCAAGAATGTCCATGTCCCCTTCACAATCACCATGGCCTTTTAAACTTTTAAGAAGACAATTTCCAATCATGTTGTCTTATGCAATGACAATTAACAAATCTCAGGGACAGTCACTGTCCATAGTTGGACTTTATTTGCCAAAACCAGTTTTTAGCCATGGTCAATTATATGTTGCATTATCAAGGGTCAAAACAAATAAAGGCTTAAAAATTTTGATCCATGATAAAGACCAGAAAAATATAACTTCTACCACCAATGTAGTTTTCAAAGAAGTCTTCAATAATCTAACAATGTTAATATAATTTCTGCCCTAATGCAATTGTTAGTTTTATTCCTAATAATACTTTATTTAACAATTACTCAAAAACGCTCTGATATGCAGCTAAATACAAGATCATATCAGCCACCGTCAAAGGTTCTATTATAAGGTACATAATATAATCTTCTACATTAAAATCTTTCTATTGCAATTTATACTACTGAATTCAATTTATGAATTGCATCTATTATGCTTGATTTTAAAATTATTATTATTATTATTATTATTATTATTATTATTATTATTATTATTATTATTATTATTATTATCATTATGTCTACTATGCAGAGTATCGTCTCAGACAACTCAAGGCAAAAATAGTAAAACTAAGGTCACAATTATTGGAGCCTCAAAAAGTATGTTGCTATTTATATTGTCTATTTTTTGGTTTCTACTTCCAAATTTAGTTTCTCTACTGAGCTTTTGTATGAATTTTGTAAGAGACCAAGGTTTTGAAGTTTTTAGGATTTATATGGAATCATCATTCATGGGTCATGGAAGTTGCAGCAATCATGGTGTTTATTATTATTATTATTATTATTATTATTATTATTATTATTATTATTATTATTATTATTATTATTATTATTATCATTATACTAAACAAAAAGAACCCTTTTATTTTTTTTTCGAAAAGAAAATCGATCTATTTGTTTGCCCCAGAAATTTGAAAATCCATCTTATTCTTGATTATGTTGTGAGCTTGTGACAAACCTATTCAAAGGTAAATGTCTGGAACATCCAAAATTGTACCTGCTCTCCACTCTATCAAATGATATTACACCTTACGCTTCAAATAAGGTACTTTTGGCTACGAATTTATTATTATTATTATTATTATTATTATTATTATTATTATTATTATTATTATTATTATGTGTTGTTGATTTAACTTTAGCAACTGTTTTTATTTTTTATTTTATTAATTTGCCAACTTATTATATATCCTTTTTAATGTTTTATTTTTTTTCTCATACATATACAAACGCCAATGGCCTATTTTCTCAATCTACTTAGTACGCTCACACATCATGATCAAGTCAAAAAGTTTGATTAGTTTCGAATTTTAATGGACATTCTAATTCATTATTTACAAATCATTGATTTATGTAGATTAAAATGTCAAAAGAGAAATGCTTAATAATAATAATAATAATAATAATAATAATAATAATAATGTTGCCTCTAATCCATAAAATTAATGCCCATCTTTAATACTAATTTGTTCATTTTAACTAACACTAATTAGTTTTATGTTTTGCCACTAACATGACAGTAATATTTTTAAACAATGATATACATACATACATACATACATACATATATATATATATATATATATATATATATATATATATATATATATAGTTAAACAATCAACTAATTTTGTAAAAAAACTTTTGATTATTCATGAAAAAAATTTCTTCTGAAATTATATATTTAGAACATGTATAATTGCTCTGCTGAGACCATTAATGTTGAATATATGTTCTGCCAAATACATAATTATGATGATTTGTTGTGATCAATTTTTCCCCTGCATTTTTATAAATATCAATATTGGTTGTGACATTCAGCAACCAAAAACAACACTTCAACTGTCTGCAACACCAGAGATACATTCATGATGATTCAGATCACTCTCTACGTCTAATCTTCTGAGCCAGCATTCAATGCTCTATAATTTCCAAATTCATTCATATGCCACCAGCTACACGTTTTCACCAACCACTGCATCAGTCCCACAGTTCTTCTCCAAACAGCCTTTCTTCTTCAGTCATCCACTCTTCCTTCGTTTCCAAAAAAACCAATACTCAGACGACTGCCAGCATGAGTTCAGACTCATCCTCCACTTCAACCGGGACAACCATGAGTTTAGACTCATCATCTGTTTTAAGCAAGTCAAGTCTCAAATTATTTAGAATATATATTGAAATTCCGTTAACTATATTTTATTTTGTTTTGTTAAAATTTTAACTTCGCCGACTCTCTCAAGGATTTGGTAAGGACCAATGAAACAAGGAATAAGTTTTCTTGACTTCAATGCCCAACCAAACCTAGTCCAAGGAGTGACTTTCAAGAATACATGATCACCTTCCTGAAACTTAAGGTCTTTTCTCCTCTTATGATAACTTTTTTGCCTACTCTAAGCTTCTCTCATCCTTTCTTGGATCAACTTGACCTTTTTGATAGTTTGTCACACTACTTTAGGTCTTAAGACAAGGCTCTCACCAGTTTCTAGTCAACACAAAGGTGTCCTACATCTTCTCCCACACAAGGCTTCAAAGGGTGTCATCCCAATACTAAAATGAAAGATATTGTTATAGGTATGCTTTATCAAAGGCAAAAAAACTATCCCAACTACCCCCTTGTTCTAACACACAAGCTCTAAGAAGATCCTCTAAGGATTGGATAGTTCTCTTAGTCTGGCCATTTGTTTAAGGATGATAAGTTAAACTCAACCTAAGCTTGGTTCCCAAGGCTTTATGCAAACTTTCCCAAAATTTAGAGGTTAACCTATGATCTCTATAAGAAATTATGCTAGGCGGCAGACCATGCAACCTAACAATCTCACTGATATACAAGTGAGCAAATTTGGTTAACATGTTCACTATAACCCAAATTGAGTCTAACCCTTTGGGGGTTCTAGGAAAACTCGTCACAAAATTCATAGAAGTACTATCCCACTTCCACACAGGAACACTCAAAGGTTGCAACAAACCTGAAGGCTTTTGATGTTCTATCTTAGCTTTTTGATACACAAACTTATCTACTTTTTTCTTCATAATAGGCCACTAGAACATCTTCTTAAGATCTTGATACATCTTGGTGGCACCTGTGTGAATACTCAAGCTACTCCTATGGCCTTCCTCTAAGATCATCTTCTTAAGCTCATAAAGGTTAGGTAGACAAATCCTATCTTGGAGTCTCAAAACTCCATCACCTCCCAAGGTAAAACTACTCTTCTTACCTTGAGCTATGGACTCTAACTACGTGAACAGGAAAGGGTCAAACTTATGACCATTTCTAATCTTCTTTGCCAACCCACTGGTTACTTTCAACATACCCAACCTCACACTCTTAGGGATAACTTCACAAACTAAGTTCATATCTCTAAAATGCTCCAAGAGATCCAACTTCCTAACCATTAATGCAAAACTAAGCAAATATTTCCTACTCAAGGCAACAACCACTACCTTGGCTTTACCTGGGTGGTCCATGAGGTCGTCTATCCTAGACAAATGATACAAGATTTTAGTTATCACCTTGTCCAACTGACAGTAATCCACACACAACCTCATGCTCCCATCTTTCTTTTTCACGACACTCCCCAGGATGACACATTAAATTTAACATACCATTTCCCTAATAAATCCTCTAACCATTCCTGTCGTAACCTACCCTTCGGCAGGAGGGCGACGCGTGACTCACGGGTGCGTCTTCCAAGAAAGGGATGAGCGCGGAGTCGCCACCAATGTTTATTTGAGGAAAACGTCACAAAAACCGGAAAAGACGTGGTCTACGAACTTTAAATGAAAGGTTCGGGAGTTGTATTTACGCACGGGGAAGGTATTAGCACCACACACGTCCGCACAAGGGACGACAGCCTTTAATCAAATGTGCAAATATGACTTCAATTTATGTTATTTTCCCTTTTTACGTTCTTATGTCTTTTTATGCCTTTTTATATTTTTATCTTTATATGGTTGACAAGGGTGTTTCCCTTTGCTCCTACGTATTCCTCAATTGTGATAAGGAAATCAGACCTACGTAGTTCTTTGAGAACAAAATGTTTGGTTAAGTTGTTTTTATCCTTTTTTGCAAAATATGTTTTTGATTGAATGAAAGGTCATTTAAGGCGTTGGACCATTAATGATCTCTTTATTTTTGAAAGAGGTAATAAAACTACGTGTTGATTTTAGGCCTTTTTTAGAAATCTATGTTTAAACAATAAAGGTGGAAAAGACCATTTTAAGGCGTTGGACCTTAAAAATGACTTTTTAGATGATTTATGAATTGATTTTAGCCTTAGTTTCACTTTGGTTATTAGTCAATTCGATTAAGAAAGAAAAATCTCAAAGAAAAAACGTCCGATTGATTTTTTTTTATTTAACTAAAAGATATTTTTGATTATTATATTATTATTTAGCCTCTTTTTTGGTTTTAAACATGTTTACGGCATGACCGAACAGTCGGAATTCATTTTAACAGAAATTAAAGGATGTTACAATATGAATGATCGGTGGAAATTTATTTTATTTTTGATTAGGCGAAAAAATGACTTAAATAAATGACTAAAGCACATCAAAAGGGGGTACGGAAAGTAAATGAAATGAAAATAAAAGCACGCGAAACAAATGAGGACCACTAAGGGTACATAGAATGAATTGAAAAGTTCGATTTCAGGAACTTACCTGTTGAAGACCGAAGAACGAAGAAGAACGAACGACGAAGAACGATTGAAAATCTTTGCGAAATCACCCACGGAAATGTCACGGAAGCGTTACGGAAGTGCCTCAGCTTGGATTTTCTTCACAGAAACAATATTTCTCACTAATTTTAAGTGAATCTCAGATACCAGGAGGGTTGAACATTTTTGTTCTTCCCTCCTTTCCCTATTTATAGGAAAAGGAAGGAGGAGCTTGCTACCCTGCTCGCCCAGGCGAGCTCAGCTCGCCCAAGCAGGCTAGGTTGCTTCCTCCAGAAGCAACCGCCTTCTGGAGGAACATCCTGGAAGGCCCAAGTCGGCCTGGTTGCTATTTGCACCTCCCTGTTTACTAAATACACCCCCCTGCCTTTTTTTTGTTGATTCTTTTTTCGTAACGTTACGGAAATTTATGAATTTCGTAACGATACTTGTTTTCTTTCTGTAATGTTACGGAACCTTACAAATTACGTAATCATCCCTTTTTTGCCTTCCGGAATGTTACGGGACTCTACGGATTGCGCACTAACACTTCCTTTTAATTTTCGGCATGTCACGGAACTTCACGGATTGTGCTACAATGCTTTCTTTTGACTTCGGGCATGTCTTGGAACTTCACGAATTGCCTAATGATGGGTGCCATGTACCTCGAAGTGGTCAAACGAGGGTGGCACCCCAAAATGGATGGTCCCCGGACGAAATTAGGGTATGACAGTTGTCCCTCTTTACTTGTCTTTTATTGGAGATAAAAGGGAAGTAAAGATAAGACACTAATTTCGTTCGAGCGAAACACCATTCGGCCGGTGAATCTCCCTGTCAGCGGAACCTGCAAAAATTCGAAAATGATCAGTATCGACACATCATCCTGATACTGTCGAATTCGTTCCTCCTGGTTGACACAAGGCGCAAAATGACCATACTTTGTCTTTGCGTGTCTTTGGACGCGATTGAGCCTGGGCGGCAAGGCGCAGAACGACCATAATTTGTCTCTGCGTGCCACCGGACATGATCGCCTCTGGATGGCGAAAAGGTGTACGGTATGACCATAATTGGTCTCTGCCCCCCTCTCGACTTACTTTCACTGAATGACAAAGGGCGCAAAATGACCATAATTTGTCTATGTTCATTTATCACTCGACTTGCGAAATCTGAATGACAAAAGGCGCAGAATTTGTCTCTGCGCATTTATCACTCGACTCGCTGCTCCTGAACGACAAAGGGCGCAAAAGACGTTGTTAGTCTCTATGCGTTTATCACTCATCGAGCGTGCGGATGACCGTAATTGGTCTCCACATGTCATTGGGCCCGCCGCCTCTGGATGACAAAAGGCGCAGAAGACGACGTTATTCTCTGCGTGCTATCATGCTTTGAGTCTTAGAGATAGCAAAAGAAAGTTTAAAAGTGCGGGACCAAATGGTTCTCGCATGTCATCGGGCCCGTCGCCTCTGGATGACAAAAGGCGCAGAAGATGACGTTAGTCTCTGCGTGCTATCATGCTTTAAGTCTTAGAGATAGCAAAAGAAAGTTTAAAAGTTCGGGACCAAATGGTTCCCACATGTCATCGGGCCCGCCGCCTCTGGACGACAAAAGGCGCAGAAGACGACGTTAGTCTCTGCGTGCTATCATGCTTTGAGTCTTAGAGATAGCAAAAGAAAGTTTAAAAGTGCAGGACCAAATGGTTCCCGTATGTCATCGGGCCCGCCGCCTCTGGATGACAAAAGGCGCAGAAGACGATGTTAGTCTCTGCGTGCTATCATGCTTTGAGTCTTAAAGATAGCAAAAGAAAGGTTTATACGGATAACCGCTTGGGTATTTCCGCCTGTCACATGACTCCAGGGTCAGTATGACAGAGATTGTGGGGCGGCCGACAAAAGCGAGGCTCTCGCTCCTACGTATCCTCAATGAGGAACTCAGACCTACGTAGTTCTGGATAACTTGTGAGACTAAAAATAGTCTCGGTGTTTTCTTCACTAAAATGCGAACATGTTTTAGTAAAGAGACAAAACTTCCAACTAATCAGAGCAACATATGTTTTTCCGATGAAAAACAATGTGTCTACCAGGGAAGGGGAGTATGCTGATGAAATCTTCTCATAACCATAAATGAGATTTTGGATGTTAGCATTTCGTTTCTAAATGACCATTTAGAGGAAACACTGGGTTCAACAAAAATAGAAGAAAATCACTCAAAGTGTATCAATCTCCAACAGGTAAGTGTTTCATCCTAATTCCGAACCACAGATATGCCATTACTTGATTTTGCAAATTATTTCCTATCAAATCAAAGATTACATGCGTGATCATGGATCAATAGGACTTTTTCTTGGGAATGGTGTTTTTTGGTGGGAACTTTGGCTTTAAGTGTTCTTGCCTTTTCCTTTTCTATTTTTGTTTAGTGCGGGGCGAGAAAGTCGCTAGCGCATAGGATTTTTGGTTGGCAATCAAAGGGAGAAGACCACTTTATGTCGTGGTTTCCTTTCTTTTTTTTTTCTTTGGTGACAATTTTGTATTGTTCAGATATTGTCTGGTCCAAAGACCTTTCTGCATGTTTCTTCTATTTTCTTCCGATCTTTGATTGGGAATTTTCTTTCTTTTTTTTCGCTTTCTCCCACTCTTCGATTGGGAATTTTCTCTTTTTGTTTTCTCCCGCTCTTTTGATTGGGAATTTCCTTTCTTTTTGTTATCTTCTAAGGGCAAGGATTGACATTCTCACCCTGGGTCAAGGTTTATGGTAAATTGGGATTTTGGCTCAAGGCTTGTAGCACGGCTGGACATGATATATGTCAGGGTTTGGTTCGATTCAAGGATAAAAGGGGATGTCCCACATTATTTCCATGACACAAATGCAACAATGATGATTTGGAAATTTTATGCAAAACTAGTCGTGCATGCACCTATGTGGACACTCAAGTGTCAAAAAAATTTGGTCATGTGATGCTAGGGCTCATAATTCATTCTCTCTACTTTAGTCAACCCAGTGTTTCCAAAATATGTTCTTTTATCAATTTGTGCATTCATCCGGGTCTATTTTGGGTGTTTGAAAAAACTTTCACAGCATTTAACCTTCAGGTGTATACACATTTTTTTCAAAAACTTGTTATGACCAGTGAATTTTTTCAAAGAAAAGTTGGAAGTTATCTCTTTTCAAAAGCATGTTGTTTTTTAGCTAGACAACTTTTTATTATTTTTTTTCTTTTTTCTCTCTTTTTCTTTTTCCATGAGGTATTTTGCTACCTAAACATATGTATATTTTTTGTGAGGTATTTTGCTATATACATGCGTGTCCAAGGTATCTTGCTACCTAAACATACATATATATGTTTTGTGAGATATTTTTGCTATATACATGCATATCCAAGGTATCTTGCTACCTACACATACATATATATATTTTGTTTCTCACGTGCATACTTACCTATGTCACGATGTCATGACCTTTCTGTGGGGACGGGCACCCTATAGGACTGACACAAGCCCGTAACCAGAGCTGAAAGCCCCAGGGCCCTGTCGGACTGCTTCGGGTCCACTAGGTGCCTTGTGGGCACGATCCCTGCAAATAGTGGATGGCATCAGAAATCAGTTTAGCCACATGCATACTTACCTATGTCGGAACGGCACAGACCAACTGATACTTCCGCAGGGGGAGATCGGTATTGCGGTCGCTGGACGGAATGTTGCTAAGTAGCAACGTCATCCATATCTGTGTAAGAGTGGTCATGTTGGTGCGCATGATTCGCACTCGTCCCTTTGCAGCGGCACGGGTGAAATCTTGCCCCGGTATGCATAGTAGCTGCGTGATAGCCTCCCTCTCTGGTTGTATTCGCACAGTTGGCGCCCTCCAATATCAAGGGGTGGCCCAAGAACTGATAAAAGGAAACTAATGGCCCATTAACCGGGAGTGCAAGTCTCGGTTAAGCATTTAAGGGCAGAGAACCTTAAATTCTCTTAAGGTGCAGATGTGGAGTCCTCTGAAAGCGAGGACGCGTAGCCCTCTAAAGGTGAGGGAGTGTGCTGCCCTCCGAAGGCGAGGACGTGTTGCCCTCTAAAGGCGAGGGCGTGTTGCCCTCCGAAGGCGAGGACGTGTAGTCCTCTCAAGGGGAAGACATATAGTCCTCTGAAGATGAGGGTGTGTAACCCTCTGAAGGTGAGGACGTGAAGCCCTCTGGAGGCAAGGACGTGCAATCCTCTGAAGGCGAGGACGTGCAGTCCTCTAATGGCGAGGACATGTAGTCCTTTAAAGGCGAGGGCGTGTAGCCCTCCGAACGCGAGGGCATGCAGCCCTCTGAAGGTGAGGACGTGCAGTCCTCTGAAGGAGAGGGTGCTAGTACCCAAGGGTCCACCCTTATGAGAAAGCATGAGATTGACTCATTTGAGAGGGCCGGTCATCCTAAATTCAAAAGATTTAGACATTAGATGTGGGAAATCTATGCAGTTAACATGATTTTTAGGGATGCAGATGCATGCAACCTTTTGTCGTGAAATTTGGTAAATGCGGACTTCATATGAAATAATGCAACGTAATGGAAAGTTGTACAATGTTCATGACATTCTTTCCCTATTTTGTGATTTTCATTTTGATTTAATTAATTTTTTTTTTTGGAAAACACAGATTGACTGTCCTTTTGAAATAGGTGATAATTCACACAACCTTATCCTATATTTTGCTAATCTCTCCGGAAACTCCCTCAGAGTGTATGTCCTATTTGATTTAGTCACTTGACCATTTGGGAGTGACGGTAATGGAGTCGTTTGATGTTCAATCAATCCATTGAAATCCCAGGATTTGCCCCCCATTTTTTGTTTAAAAACATCGACGAGTGAGAACTTTTGATATGCCCCTATGTTCACTTGAGGCTCATGCACAATGCCCCTCATTGCCCCAGTGTAAGGCTTTGAGGTACCAATTGTTATCTTTCGTCATGACCTTGTACCTGGGAACCTATTGGGTGAGAACTTCTAATATGCCCCTAGGTTCACTTGAGGTTCACGCACGATGCCCCTCATTGCCCCAGTGTAGGGCTCTGAGGTATCCATCTTTGTTTTCACAACCTAGTAGCAAGGAAGAATGAAAGAAGCAGTTGATTCTTGCAAAAAGAATTTTCCAAGGACGATAAATAGTTGAAGGATTTTTTCAATCGACGAATTAAGTCAAATGACTCCTATTCTTGATAACTCACTTCTCTCTAAAAAGACAAAATTTCTGAAATGATAAAATGAGGTCACATGAATGTCTATATTTTTACTTGAAAACACAGTCAATCAAATGCTTTCTTTTTCTTTTTGAACTTTTCTGATTTACTCGTTGTTTACGGCACCCCACCAACGTGCAGAACGAGTAATCTCTGATTGAATGGTCTTGGAAGTCAACACTCAGGAGCGCAGGTCGCTTTGAGCAAACAAACCAAAGGCTTACACTCACATTCCGGTGGAAGTTGAATAAGCAAAGATGTGTTTGTGAAAGGATGAGAGAGACAAGGATGTCAAATTCATCCATTTTAGCATTGTAACTGTGATTTACAATAATGGCATAAACTTGGAAATCCTGATGAGTCATTAGAGACGCCTAACAACAGCTTTCAAAATTGCCCCATATGTGGTGTCGCTTGTCAATGTCAGGACTCATACGCGATTCTCCTCAAATTTCAGTCAGCCCGCATCAATTAGACTTTTCACCCTATGCTTCAGGGTCATACAATGCTCAATAGAATGCCCCGGGGCTCCTCCATGATAAGCACACATTGCGTTCGAGTCGTATCCTCAGAAAATGGAGGTTGAGGAAACCTAGCAGGGGTTATGGCTACCATTGCAGTATCAAGTAGATAATGGAGCAAGTTAGCATAGGATACCAGAATTGGGGTGAATTCTACAGGCTTTTTACTGCAAAATTCCTTCCTTGGTTGGTGTTTTGGTTTGTGCTAAAGGTGGTGTTTAGCATTGGTTGTGTGGAAGGTGGGTTTTGTGGTTTATTTAGGGATGGCATTTATGGATAAATGGGTGGTAGGTAAGGAGAAGGGTTGTTATTGGCTAAGTAATGACATCGTTGGGTTGGTGGGAAACTTGGCCGTATAGGAATGGCAGTCACAGCATGGGTTTCTCCCTCATCCTCACCCTCTTCATTTGCCCCAGTTTTCTCATTCATCCAAGCAAGATGATTAAATTTGCCTCTTTTCAGACCCGCTTCGATCCTTTCGCTGGCGAAGACCAAATCTGTAAAACTTGAAGGTGTGTAACCCACCATTTTTCATAGTAGAACACCGGTAACATGTCTACTATCATTGTGATAATCTCTTTCTCTATTATTGGGGGCGCTACTTGAGCTGCCAGATCTCTCCACCTTTGGGCATATTCCTTGAAGGATTCATGCTCTTTTTTGCACATGTTCTATAGTTGCATCCTATCCGAAGCCATATCAGAATTGTACTGATACTGCTTAACGAAGGCAACCATTAAGTCCCTCCAAGAATGGACTCGGGAAGGTTCCAAGTTAGCGTACCAGGTAAAAGCTACCCCAGTAAGACTTTCTTGGAAGAAATGTATTAGTAGTTCCTCATCTTTTGCATATGCCCCCATCTTCTGACAATACATCTTTGGATGGTTCTTGGGGCAAGTAGTCCCCTTGTACTTGTCAAAGTCCGGCACCTTGAACTTGGGAATGACCATGTTTGGGTACTAGGAACAACTCTTCTAGGTTAGCAAAGGCATAATCTTTGCCTCCTTCAATGTCCTTGAGCCTTTCCTCTATATGATCCAACTTTCCCTTCTCAGCCATAGCATGAGGGTTTTTACTTGTTGTGGAATGCAAGAGGTGTGGTTGTGGGTGATACTGAGGGCCCTCCAAAGTGTTTTGCAGGGGTATACCACCAACTGCTTGCCCTTCAGTGGCATATCCAAGGCAAGGCTCGAAGTCGGCTAGATTGTGGTGGGGAATTTCATGTGTCTCCCCCATGGTTTGAGAGACATGTGCCTGATCAGATTGAGGTTATTGGCTCTCAATGAGTATCGGAGTGGAGTTATTGACATTCTCATTGGGAGTGTACGCCACATTGGGTGGTGTATAGTTGGAAGGCAAGCCATATGGCGTGAAGGCGTGCTTGTTTTGAATTTGCACATAATGAGGGCCGCTCGTACTTCCCAAATCTTTGCCCACCATATCTGAGGTTGGATGATTCATTTGGTTGAGATCAGATGGGGGCATCGGGTTCACCTTAGCAACAGTGCTAGTAGCGGCAACTGCAACTGCATTGGCTTCCATTATCTTCTTCATGCTCATTATGGCCTCCATCATTGTGGCCATTTGTTCTTTCATGGCCTCCATGTCGGCCTTCATCTGCTCTTGCACCTCCTCTACTTCACCCATTACTCTAGCTCTAGCACAGGTTCGGTAAGGGCATCGTAAAGCGTGTTCTTTTCTTTTTGATAACAATGATTAAGTTCCTTTTTTTTCAAGGAAAGAATGCAACGAGCAATGCAACCAATCAAAAGCACGGATGTATGCGAATGATGCACAGTATTGTGAATTTTTATGCAGGACATGGGGTTGAATCAATTTAGATTTTCAACATGGTCCATGACATCTTTGCCAAGGTGAAACTGGAAGTAACAAGGACATCAACAATCCTAAATGTGTTTGGCAGTAGACGAAGCAGTGATGTAACTCGATCCATCTTTTGCCCCAATTTTTGCAAGATGGTTACTTCCATATTTCAACTTGACTTGATGAACCTTTTCGTAAAAGCATGAGCTTGGTTCAACCCTATAATCCAAGGAATGGCAATTCTGATCGCCAATACTTCAACAACATTTCATAGGGATGAATGACCCGGGCATACTTTAAGCTATGCATGGAAAATGTAATTATGAAATTGAGATTCCCGAAGAAACATCATTTCCTAGTTAACCATGCATTACGTACCATGTTCAATCATTTTGTTTTTAAGTGAAACGGGTTTATGATCCCAACAAGGTTGGCTCATGGTACCGAATATATGCAACTAAGCATGCATCATGAATTTTCATGCTTTCCTTTTGTTTTTTGCAGAGGAAAATGCAAGGATCATGCATGAGCGAACATGAAAACAAAAGGTATGCAGTTTGTAGAACAAAAAGTATGTTGAACGCATATGCATGATGATGCAATGACTTATGCAAAATGTGATGCCGGAATATGATAACGGACAAATGCAGGAACGATATGTTCATTATGATGCCATGAAGAGATGCTTATGTGATGCATGATATGAATGCATGCTAGAGATAAAATGCGAGAGTGATTTGATTTGCACTGATCTTTGGAGTAAAAACGCGGGATAAACTCATTTCATTCAGAAAGTTTATAACTAGTCAAGATCTGAGTGACAATACAAACTTTCCTAGCAGTTTCTAATTATATGGGCCATTAAATCTATCATATGCTGACCATAGCTGAGAAGTCCGTGGATCTCCTCGGGGGCGGAGTAGGTGTCCGCCATCACTTTGGCCTTGGCTAGCAATCGGGGAAGTTCTTGACTCCCGTTCAAGGTAAGAGCAAATCAGTCCATCCACATTGTTGCCTCTTGATGTAACGAGTCAATCACCCTTCCTCTAGCCTCCTTTTCCGCGTACAATCGGGCATACTCGTCCGCCACTTTATGCTCGTGGGCCGTGGCTAGATTTAGCTATTCTTGGTATTTGTTGACAATAGCTAACATGTTGGTCCCTGTCTCGCATAACCGCTGAGGTAGGTTTCTTTTGGACCTTGAGCAAGCCTTCAACTCATCTTTCAAGATCAGACTGTCTACTCGTGATTGGTCCCTTTCCTCTCTCCGGAGCTTAAGCTCGCTGTTGCTGCCCCACAGAGCCCCTCGGAACTTGTTCCGGCCGTGCTCTTCCCTACGAGCCCTCTTGGTCTCTTGTTCCAAGGCCTTGGTGGTAGCTATATTTATATCTCTCAGTTCGGCATTCTCCTTTCGGATCTTCAGAGCTGCTGATTTGAACCTTTCTTTGACTGTTTGAGCTTGCTCGAGTTCTGTCCTAAGGGCCTGCACCTCTTCGTCTTCCTCCGGTGCCTCAACTTCCTCCCTTTTAGCGGTTCTCAAACTCAGAAGCCAATCCAAACCTTGCACGTGGGCTCTCAACCACTTATGGTAGCCACCGAGGGCCCATTGTTACTGCCCCTGAGTTCTTTGTCCTTCTTTCGCAACACCTCCCATGCCTTACGGACCTTCTGAAGCCTCTCCATGTTGGTCTTATTGAAACCTCTTGAAATGACAGGTGCAATCTCTTCCTCTAGTGGTGTCCCTCTCATAGGGTAGCCAAGTTGTCTTATAGCAAGAACGGGATTGTAACTGATGCAACCCCTCGTCCCTATCAAGGGAACATTCGGAAATCCTCCGCACGAAATAAGAACTCCGACTCCCCCTTCTTTCCATCGAGGGAACCAGTTGATAGACACTCCTTCTTTGTTTTCTAAGAGTTGGCCCAATTTGCGCCTCCTTTCTCTGTGCATGAACGGTGACTTTCTAGCAGGCAAGCATGCCTTACCTCTTGGCGAAAAAGGTGCGAAACCAACCATACATAAAGAGCTGGAGTACAGCAAACAATCCTCGTACTGCTCTTCTCACACCTTCGGTCGAAGGTGTCATATAGGTCGGCTAGCATAGCGGCAACCGGGCTTTCCTTATGGTCATGATAGGCGAGAAAAGCATCGATCGCTGCTAGGTCCACCAACCCATCCACATTCGGAAAAAGGAATCCTCCGAAGATCAACAGTGTGAGAATGTCTATGAACGGGGCCCATTCGCCTTTACCAGCCAAGATTATTGCTTTTGCCTCCAAATATTTTCTCGGTATTCCAACCACCCCATTTTTGACTTGCTTTCTGTGGTCTAATTCCTGTGCCGAGATTTGGACTATCTTAGAAATTCTACCTAATGAGGGATAGAACCCATAGAAGAGGTATGGTCTCCTTCCCCATAGAGGACATCCTAGGATCTCTTCAAATTCTTCTACCATGGGTGATAGCTGGAAGTCCCCAAAGGTGAAGCACCTCAATGGCTGATCATAATACTGGGTGAGGGAAGCAATGGCCTCTGTGGAGACTTCTACCATGGCTAGGTCCCAGATTTTACCATAAGCTTTGCGAAAAGCTTGCCGCTGGAGCTGACCCATAAACTGCCCTAACTCTTTTAGACTGGTGATTCCTAGGCTCTTGACCTTGACTTGATAAAACTTTTTGCCAGTTTGATTTGTTCCCATGTTTACTAAAGTGAAAAAAAATCGGTGCGAATCAAAACTTCGACATCTATCATGGGTGGAATGGATGAATGCATGAAGAAATGCATATGACACAGATGCAATTTATGAATACGGGAGCCCGAGAAATTGTTTCCTTCTTAGATATAGTGCCCGACGCATGTATTTAAGAAGGTGACACGGACCCTCCGTTGGTTTGCCAAAGAGAGGGGATCAAGACAGAACCTGTGTGTGATGCATATGTGAAAGGCACAACACGGGGATGTACATAGTACAACAATATTCACAAACAAATATAATCAAAGGGGTACACGACATTTGACTACATGCATGGCAGTGTGAAAAATGGCACGCAGCATGTTTGCTCCGTGCCCCTATTTTAGGGACCTACAAGGGAGGGAGCTAAAAGGGCTTTTAGTGATAATTCCCAAGGTGGTCATATCTCTCTTGATGGTCTCTAGAGGTATCATTCCCTTTGAAGGACATATTGCAGTAGTAGGGACTACTAGCAACAATATGTTTATCAAAGAGAAAAACTCTAGATGAGGGTTCACTGTAATCAAGCAAGTCGGAGACCTAGCATGATCACAGATTCACCTCCACTCCTTATGTTCCTACGAACCCGGGTATAGGGCCCTTTTTCAACTCACCGTGTGTGCAAATAGTGTTGGTGTTTGTATGCATCAAATGGATAAATATTTACCTCATGCATACATTTTAAAACGCACTAAAAGCATCAAAGAGTTATATATACAAGAACATAAGAAAGGGAAACCAACAAAGGAGAAAGTCATGATAAAACATTGCACAAGATTAAATGGCCTAACTCTCTAAAAACAGTCCCTAGTGGAGTCGCCAATTGTCGCAACCTACCCTTCGGCGGGAGGGCGACGCGTGACTCGCGGGTGCATCTTCCAAGAAAGGGATACGCACGGAGTCGCCACCAACGTTTATTTGAGGAAAACGTCGGAAAAACCGGAAAAGACGTGGTCTACGAACTTTAAATGAAAGGTTCGAGAGTTGTATTTACGCACGGGGAAGGTATTAACACCCCACACGTCCGTCACAAGGGACGACAACCTTTAATCAAATGTGCAAATATGACTTCAATTTATGTTATTTTCCCTTTTTACGTTCTTATGTCTTTTTATGCCTTTTTATATTTTTATCTTTTTGTGGTTGACAAGGGTGTTTCCCTTTGCTCCTACGTATTCCTCAATTGTGATAAGGAAATTAGACCTACGTAGTTCTTTGAGAACAAAGTGTTTGGTTAAGTTGTTTTTATCCTTTTTTGCAAAATATGTTTTTGATTGAATGAAAGGTCATTTAAGGCGTTGGACCATTAATGATCTCTTTATTTTTGAAAGAGGTAATAAAACTATGTGTTGATTTTAGGCCTTTTTTAGAAATCTATGTTTAAACAATAAAGGTGGAAAAGACCATTTTAAGGCGTTGGACCTTAAAAATGGCTTTTTAGGTGATGACAAAAGTTTGATTTATGAATTGATTTTAGCCTTAGTTTCACTTTGGTTATTAGTCAATTTGATTAAGAAAGAAAAATCCCAAAGAAAAAACGTCTAATTGATTTTTTCTTTGATTTATTTTACTAAAAGATATTTTTGATTATTATATTATTATTTTGTCTCTTTTTTGGTTTTAAACATGGTTACGGCATGACCGAACGGTCGAAATTCATTTTAACAGAAATTAAAGGATGTTACAATATGAATGATCAGTGGAAATTTATTTTATTTTTTATTAGGCGAAAAAATGACTTAAATAAATGACTAAAGCACGTTAAAAGGGGGTACGGAAAATAAATGAAATGAAAATAAAAGCACGCGAAACAAATGAAGACCACTAAGGATACATAAAATGAATTGAAAAGTTCGATTTCGGGAACTTACCGGTTGAAGACCGAAGAACGAACGACGAACGACGAACGACGAAGAACGGTTGAAAATCTTCGTGAAATCACCCACGGAAACGTCACGGAAGCGTTACGGAAGCGCCTCGGCTTGGATTTTCTTCACGGAAACAATTTTTCTCACTAATTTTAAGTGAATCTCAGATACCAGGAGTGTTGAACATTTTTGTTCTTCCCTCCTTCCCCTATTTATAGGAAAAGGAAGGAGGAGCTTGCCACCTAGCTCGCCCAGGCGAGCTAGGTTGCTTCCTCTAGAAGCAACCGCCTTCTGGAGGAACATCCTGGAAGGTCCAAGTGGGCCTGGTTGCTATTTGCACCCCCTATTTACTAAATACACCCCCTGCCTTTTTTTTGTTGATTCTTTTTCCGTAACGTTACGGAAATTTACGAATTTCGTAACGATAATTGTTTTCTTTCCGTAATGTTACGGAACCTTACGGATTATGTAATCATCCCTTTTTTGCCTTCCAGAATATTACGGAACTTTACGGATTGCGCACTAACACTTCCTTTTAATTTCCGGCATGTCACGGAACTTCACGGATTGTGCTACAATGCTTTCTTTTGACTTCGGGCACGTCTCAGAACTTCACGAATTGCCTAACAATGGGTGCCAAGTTACTCGAAGTGGTCAAACGAGGGTTGCATCCCAACAATGGATGATCCCCGGACGAAATTAGGGTATGACAGTTCCTCAAGCTTAGCTAACTCTAAGGGAGACATCCTATAATGTGCTATAGATATGGGTCATGTTCCAGGTACCGAGTTTATGGAAAACTCAATCTCATGCTCGGTTGGTAGACTAGTAACTTTTATTTAAAACACCTTAGGAAAATCTCTCACTATAGGTACATCACTCACTGTTACACCACTCTCAAGTTTCAAGCTAGCTATCATCATGTATACTTGGGAGTTCTCTTTCATGGATTCCTTCACTTAGTTGGCAATGATAAATCTCGCATCCATACCCTCACACGAATTTGTAAACATAATAGACTTATGAAAACAATTCAACAGGACATGATTGAAAGATAACCAGTCCATGCCAAGAATAACATCCAATTGACTAAGAGGCAAACATATCAAAAATCATCACATGACAATTTAAGCAAACATCAAAAGTAGTAACAGGACCACTAGTTGGCATGTCAACAACCAAATCAAACTTTAAGGAAGACACATGCAAGTTTAACTTCTGAACACATGCACGCAACACAAAAGAATGAGTTGCACTCAAATAAAAAAGCACAACTAAAGGAGTTCCACCTATGGACATGTACCTTGGATTGGGTCATCAAACACTGAGGCTTCAACACCACTAAGAGCAAAGACTCTTTCAGTGGCTTTTGGTCAATTGGCTTGGAAACTTTGTCCTCCATTCCTTATCTCCTTCTTAGCACTAGGACAATCTCTTCCAATGAGCCCTTGTTTTCCACAGTTGAAACAAGTCATCTTTTTATCCTTGCAGTCCCAAGTAGCATGATTTGTCACTTCCACCCAAACCTCTTATCCTTCACTGGGCCCACATTCTTATAATGTCAGTTCATGCCCTGCTATCCTCATATGAATCCTGCACATGATCACCAATATAAGAATCTGACATATCCCCTGGTGGTTAATGACATACTTGATCACAGGTAGTAATCCATTGATAAACTAACACGCTTTGAGCTTTCTCCACCCACACCATTGTAGTAGGGAGAATACCTCGACAAATCCTTAAACTTGACTACATAGTCATGTTCCATTGCTTAAGTTCTAAGAACTCCATCTCCTTCTTGTTCCTAATATACTCGGGAAAGTACTTCTCCAAGAAAATCTCTTTGAAGACGTCCCAAGTAACTAGTCTAGCCTCCGCCACTAAGCATTGATGGGTACTCTCCCACCAATACTTAGTGTCTTTAGTGAGCATGTAGGTACCAAGAGTCACCTTTTGATCATCAAGGCAAGCCATAGCCCTAAAAATTTTCTTGATTTCTTGTGGAGGATGGACATACAAAGACCCTTTCCAAAAGCCCCAGGACAGGTCACACTATTATTGGTCGCCATTGATCATTTCACTAAGAGGATTGAGGCAAGGCCATTGCAAGAAATTTTAGCCAACGAGGTAGAGAAGTTCACCTATTAACACCTCATCTGTAGATATGGTCTTCCTTACGTCATTTCCACTGACAACAACACTTAATTCAAACCCAAGGTCCACCGTTGGTGAGCCTCGATAAATCTCTAAAGGCTCGTCAAACACAAGGTCTGCCTTTGGTAAAACCCAAGGTTCGTCCTTGGTAAGCCTTAGCGAATCTCCAAAGCCTCGTCAAACCCAAGGTCCGCCCTTGGTGAGCCTCGATGAATCTCCAAAGCCTCGTCAAACCCAAGGCCCACCCTTGAAAAGCCTCAACAGATTTCCAAAGGCTCGTCAAACTTAAGGTTCACCCTTGGTGAGCCTCGACGAATCTCCAAAGCATCAAACCCAAGGTCCGCCATTCGTGAGCCTTGATGAATCTCCAAACACTCATCAAACCCAAGGTCTATCCTTGGTGAGCCTTGATGAATCTCCAAGGCTCTTCAAACCCAAGATCCCCCATTGGTGAGCCTTGACAAATCTCCAAAGCTCGTCAAACCCAAGATCCGTCCTTGGTGAGCCTTCCACCCTTGGTACAAAACCTCAAGTAGATCCCTACGGCCTGGGGTAAGAAACTCCGCAAAGCAAAAAGGGAAATCATCAGGTTGATTGGCAGAACCTTCAACCTAGTTGAAATCAAAGTAAGACCTTACTGGCCTCAAGTGAGAAGCTCCACAAAACGAATGGGGCATCACTAGGATGATTAACAAGACCTTCAATCAGGTTGAAATCAAACCCGAGATGATCATAGGTCATCTAAATCTCTATTTCGTATAAATCCATTGAGGTCTTGTTGCCCATTCCGCCAAGATCTCACACAATCATCAAGATAGGCAGCCTATCCTTACCTTACTACCACAAGCAACGAAGCATTGTATAAACAAGAGATAACATCATGAAAAATCAATAACATAGCAAGTTCCATCAGTAGACAAAAGCAAGTGCATTGAAACAAGAAAAACATTGTCAAATTTACAAAGCCAAAATGACAATAAAATTAAAAATACAGAAAGTACGACCTAAACATTGGCCCCATCATCTTGCTCTTCATTGGTGTCCTCCTCTACAACAACCATTTCTTCTTCATCAAGCAGTTCACTGTCATTCACATCCTTAAATGGGTCAAAAAGACTTAAATCAAGACCTTTAGTGAAGACCCCAACCGGCCTAACAGCCTTGTAAAATCCCTTCTAGTGCTGCTCCACAACCTTCTTCTTGAATGCCAACAGCTGCTCTTCAAACTCTTTGTTTGTATCCCTCTCCTTTTCTGACTCAAGCTTAGACTTCTTTAGCTTGGACTTTGATTCTTGTAGTCGGGCTTGGAGGTCAATGATTACCTTAGCAAACTTGGCCACTGTCGCAACAGGCTCTTCTTTCTCTTCAGCTGCATGTTCCACCTTACTTGCAAAGTTATTCCTCTCTTCTAGCAAGTCTTTATAGCATTCAAACACTTCGTCACCATCCATTCTTGTGCGTAATAACTTAGCAAGAACATCACCGACCCTGGATGATAGTTAGTGGTTGGACTTGACAGCCTCAGCAAGGGCGACAGTAGCACTAGCCACCTTGGGACGCTCCACTCTTCATACAGTTCGAGCAATGGCCCTCTATTTGGAAACCTCAGCCTCCAAAGATGCAACTTTGTTAAGAGCTTCCTTGTTCCTTTATTTGTTCTCCACCAAAATGGCCAGACTCCTCAAGAGAAAAACCTTCACAAACTCCTCTGCTCTGATCTATAATTCATGCTCCACATTGAGTTTTTGTCCTAAGAAGTGTAAACATGGTCCAATGAGACACTCGGACAAGAAAAATAGGCAGGCATTGTCGACAGATGAACAATCAAAGCTGGCATTGGTTGGGCTGAGGAAGAAGAAGGCAAGTCCGTTGAAACACTGGTGGTCGCCATCCTGACACTAAGCAAAGGCATAACAATAGGGGAAGGAGGAGTAGTAGTAAGAGCGACCAAAGGAACTGACACAGCCGCCACCGTGGAAGGAAAGGCAGAAACCTCTTGGGTAGGCAGAGAAGGAGGTGTCAAAGAACTAGAAACAACAACGACAATAACAGTAGACTGGACAGTTAAAGAAACTAAAGATGGATCCTGGGAGCTAGCAAAGGAAAGGTGGTGCAAACCGAACATCAACCCAATCTTTTGTTTAAAGGCTCGAAGACTAAACGGGGCATTCAACTTCTTGCGACCAGACACCCTAACTCCTTCATCATGTTTCCTTTTGGTCAAAACAACAGGAGGAACATTAAGAGTAACCTCGACGACTTCATCATCAGTAGGGTCGACCCCGACATCAGGATGACTTCTTCCCCCTATAGAAGGCTCGATAGCAGAAGGAGGCACGTCACTTACAGCAGGTCCAACCTACTTCACCAAGGGCCTCCATGCAAAACCGACCATTATACCTACAAAACAAATGAAAACATAATAACTTAGACAGAGTCATGCCAAAATAAAAGCAAAAAAAGAGGAAGGTAAAATGCTTTAACATCCAGAACAGTAAGAGGGTCACTTGCCGAAAGAAGAGACGGGATGGCCTAGGTGTCCAATGAGGTGGGCAACTGCTCCAAAATGGCCTTGTTCGCCCTCTCCGCAAGGGTCATTAGATCCTCATCAAAGGATTTGAACTTGGAAGGGTCCAACTACCAGTAAAAAGGGAAACGAGGTTCCCTGTCTCAGTTGAACATCAATGACAACCCATCAGCAATGACATTGGTCGCCTTAACCTTGAAGAAATGATCATGAAACCTGTGAAACACATTCGATTCAAACTTAAACATCTTCTTAGATACACTATTAAGTGACACCCATTATATCTTCTCTATCAGCTTCATCTGGAAGAAGTAAAGGAACACAGGCATGCTGGGTCAAATGTTGAAAAAAGGACACAAGACCTCAAAGGCCCTCACCATTGCCCAACTGTTAGGATGAAGCTGGGAGGGCACCATGTTTAGGCACTCCAGCAAGGCACATTGGAATGAGTTCAGCAGGAGAGTCAAATTCATAACCTCAAACAACAATGGTAAACATAGAAGAAGAGTGGACCACCCTGCGCTACCCGTATGAACGGAAACTTATCTTTCCCACAAGCTTGGATAGTCATCTTGTGGGAATCTTTTGGTTTGGCTAACTCCAATTGGTGCCACATAGTCCTGACGCTCACAAAAGATGTTATTGAAGAGCAATACTTTAGGACGTTGTCCTTTACCCACTCGTAACCAACGATGAAGGTCTTCCCTGCAACGGCCGAAGGAGAAGAAGGAAGGATTGTCGTGACGAGAGTGGGTTCCTCGTCCAGAGGAGCGGCAGAGGGTGGAACCCTCTCACGGGGCTGAGAACTACCCTCACCGACATGGTGTAGGTCCAGCAACCTCTCAAAAAGGAAGACTCACTATTGGAAGTTCCATGGCGTGCCTCCTCTAACGAGGAATCGCTGATTGGAGCGACCTTCCGTTCCACAAGGGTTATTGGATCGAACCCCCAAAATCGTTGTCGCCCATGCCCATAGTAGAATTAGAAACAAAAGACATGGTGGAAAAGGGAAATGTACCTTGGAGTGAGGAAGGCGATCGAAGGAAAGAAGAAAATTGAAGGCAAAACCAAGAGTTGCATACACAACAAATAGGATGCAGAGAAATCACAAAAAGGAAGACGAAGAATGGCAGTGACTGAAACCTAACGTACACCTCATTTAAGTGAAGACGGGACCCTCAAGTAATTGGTTGGAGTTGAAATGACATCCTAAAAATATGTGCCGTGACGCGATTCCACCAACCCACATAATGCGTCTTTAAGACATGCCCATCCATAGAGTGACACATATATGAAAGCAACACACGTGTACAACACGCGCCCACTTTGAAGAAAAATGAAATGCTTTTCTTTAATACACCCTCTAACGGTCAGAAAAGGCAAAATGTAAAAAACAAAGACCTCTCATATGACACGGCTGACTTTGTCTGTAGAATGAAAAACATGAGCACCCTCGACAACCTAGCAAAAACAACTTGGACAATGTTTATCTAGGCTGTGGGGCTTGACAAGCCGTAACCTGTCAAGGCTACCACCCCCAACACCGACCAATCTCTTTCACTAACAAGTTGGCTCAAAGCTTGGGGGGCTTATGTATTGTCCGGGGTCCACACAATTGACGTGGTTAGTGACGTGGTTAGTGACGTGGTGTTAAAATTTACACGTCAACCCTCCTCGTTAGCCCTACTACAGGAGTAGCCGGACTATTGGGCCAATAAACTGACAATATATATCTATATATATTTGAATTCTAATGATAATGTTATCATTCCCTTATCAAGTTGCAGGTACTTACTTATCTACTGGCAACAAATTATCTATAAGCAATGAATTGTCTACAAGGGTTATTATGCCATCGTAAACAGCCCTCTCCAGCGCTACAAATATCAAGTTTTATCTCCCCCTTTCGATTTATTTTCAACTCACTCACGTACTTACTTAAGCATCTAAGCCTTTTGTTTTGCAGGTCTCCCCTCTTACTCTCCTAGTGAAAGGTACCCGTAGTCCGATGCAGGAGATTGTGAAACCCATGTTGGCTACGTCGACCCTAGCGTCAGTTAGCTCTAGGTTTCGGTAAGTACAAGTTTAATATCTAGGTTTGAATGGAAAAATATTTATTAAGAGAGATCAATCTCATAAATAAATTTTAGTAATATGAAGAATAATCTTTGACTTTGAGTGATCGCATTGATTTCACGTTCACCCCAAAATATATCAGCCCACAAATAATATTTTTAATATACTTTTAATTTCTAGTTAAATGTACATTTTTAAAATTAGATTTTTGCATTTCATAATGTAATAAGGGTGTTAGAGAGGTGCAAGAAGCAACTCTATTTTCATGGAATTATACAATGGTGGTCAGTTAGAGGCCATGCATATAGAGGCTGGGCCGCATATCTTGCTCATAACAAAAACTACGAGGGTTTTTTTTGCGCACCCATCAAATTGCTGGTACACCCAGCACAACATTCGTAAATCCAATTTTACCATTTCGTAAAAATGATACGGATTATGAATCCGTAAGTCCAATACAAATTGACAATCCGTTGGTTAGAATGTCGTGCTAATAACGCAAAAGTCACATATTCGATTCCTGCTTAGGCCATTAATTTTAAATTAATTCATAAAACATATTTTTGAATTTTTTTTAAAAAAAATCATATGGGCCACTTACGGATTGGTTATCTGTAAGCCCAATATGGATTGACAATGTCAATCCGTATAAGGCTTATGGATTGTCAATCCGTATTGGACTTATGGATTCACAATCGGTATTAGTTTTATGGAAGGACAAAATTGGATTTATGCATGTTGTGCTTGGTGTACCAGCAATTTGCTGGGTGCGCAAAGAAAAACCCAAACTACGACCGACTTTGCTTCTCATGCTATTCGGCATTCACTTCTACGGTGACAATGTTTGTCCGTGTACGCAACTTTTTACTCTCAATTTATTTCTTCCAATCCCAATGATCCCGCCGAACAGAAAAAGAGAAGGTGAGAGAATTGTTGCTCTAATAAAGTTTCGTTAAACTGCCTGTAATTCTCTTCCTCTTTCAATCCCCTTTCTCAACACAATCAAAATTTCTTCTGGTTTCTTCGAATCCGAGATCCGCTTCCAATCTCGTTAATGGGTCCATTTTATTTTGGAACATTTTAATGGGTTCTTTCGCATTGCAAACAATTTAGTCCTCAAAAGGGTGTTGTTTCAGATCCTAGGTTTTTCTACATTTCTTCACATCCCAACAATTTATTAACCAGGTTAGTGATATAGACTAAGTAAAAGGTTGTACTTTTTTTTCTTTAATGGGTTATTTGATTTGTGTATAATTGTGTACAAATTGAGTTTTTTTTTTTTTTTTTGGGGGGGGGGGGGTGTTTCTGTCTCGGTTCCTTATGCTGTTGTTGTGAATTAGGTGAAGCATAAGAATGGATGATGCGATGGGTCCTGACTTGATCAGTGATCTTCCTCAAAGCATTATAGAGAGCATTCTGGTACAGCTTCCAATTAGAGATGCTGTGAGAACTAGCATCTTGTCTAGTAAATGGAGGTATAAATGGGCTTCAATTACTCGACTTGTGTTTGATGACAAATGTGTGCCCTTTAGTAATGATAGGGAGGTTGTTGAGAAGAGTGTTGTCAAGTTCATCACCAGGGTGTTGTTTCTTCGCCAAGGGCCAATTCATAAGTTCCAAATCACGAATTCGAAGTTGCAGAGTTGTCCTGAAATTGATCAGTGGATTCTTTTCCTTTCGAGGAATGATATCAAGGAGTTGGTTATGGAATTGGGAGAAGGGGAGTTTTTTAGAATACCTTCAAGCCTTTTCAATTGTGGGAAGTTGACCCGGTTGGACCTATCGCGGTGCGAGTTCGATCCGCCACATAGTTTTAAGGGGTTTGTGTGCTTAAGGAGCCTCAACCTCCATCAAGTTTTGATATCCCCTGATGCAATTGAGAGCCTCATTTCTAGATGTCCTCTCTTGGAGAGTTTGTCACTTTCTTACTTTGATAATTTGGCTCTTACTATCTGTGCCCCGAATCTTAAGTACTTGTATCTTGAAGGTGAATTCAAGGATATATGTCTTGAAGATACCCCACTTTTGGTTGAAATAACCATTGCTATGTATATGACTGATGACATTGCTGAGCACTTTGAGCAAATCTCAAACTGCAATTTTGTCAAGTTTCTTGGTGGCGTGCCTAATCTTGAGAAGCTTGTTGGACTTATCTACTTCACAAAGGTAGCATTTTGTTCTCGTCTGTTTATTGTGTTAATTCATCCTCAAAGGAAGGGTGCCTTGATGTTATGTATGGCCAACTTCTTTATTTTATTCGTTTCTGCACTTTCTTGAAGTATTTGAGCATAGGTATTGACTTTGTGCATCCTCCAATGATGTACAACAATTTGGAGACTATTGAATTGTATCAAGTAAATTTTGAGGATATGGTAGAGATACTTGTCATCCTTCGCTTGATTACAAGCTCTCCCAATCTAAAAGAACTACAAATTTCTGTAAGTCCCCCGGTCCTTACTGATTGTAAGTAGAGATTTTTAGTTTTTGCGAAGTGATAGTGAATGATTTTATTATAAATTATTAATTTATACAAATCAGGCCCTTAATTATATACTTAAGATTTACTTCTGCATGTTTTATGCAATTGATTTTGGCAGGGTTCTTCAAACATACCAGTTTCTGTAGATACCCCAGACTTGGATTTTTGGGAAAAAGAATGCCTTTCAGATTCTACACTTAACAAGCTTAAAACCGTGAAGTTGTCAGAAATGGGTGGTTGGCTACATGAGATTGAAATTATCAAATATTTGCTTGGCCATTCTCCTGTTCTTGAGACATTGAGTATCATTCCTTGTGTATTTGATGTGGAGAATAATTTGAAAATGTTGATTGAATTGGTGAAATGTCAAAGAGCTTCTACTAGAGCGGAAGTTATTTTCACCCGCCAGTGAAATTGTGGACTGTATTATAAAATGCATTCTTTTATACCATTTCCAATGCTATTTCTCCCTGGTTTATGCATAAAATACAAATATTTACCAATGAGAAAACTTGTAATTGTAACTAAATTCTGAAACAAAAGTTTGAATTTTACATAGGTGGGTTGAAGACACGTGTGGCATATAAGTTAGAGTCCATTTTACTGACAGAAAACCCAAGCATCTGGAAAGTCAAAAACATGGAGCTCAAGCTCATTAATGACAACCATTAGCTACTATTAGGAATTTTAGCTGAAAATTTGCATTTACAATAGTATTTTTTAAACCCTGTTGTCAAGGCTGCTTTTCCTTGTGGTCTTTGCTCATCTGAACTTTGATGATATGCTGTATTGTATCATAGCATATTATATAGCAAACTCATTTCCCTCAACTACTTGCTAGCAGTAGTTGCAGTAACTTTACTCCACCAAAGACTTCTATATCATATTGTGGTTGTGGGCGTGTGATTGAGATTGCAAATTCATGCCACCACTCCTATTCTACTATTTTTTTGTGCCCTTAGATCCATAAGCATTGCTCAAAATTCTAATTCCTCAGCCGGAATGTAATCTCCTAACTCCCTCATTCACACTAGTTTCCTATCTAAAGAATTTATTTTCTTTTTTAAATTCAACAATTGATTTAACTCTCATTATAGTCGTTGCCCACATTCTCAGAATCTTGTGAAATATGTTGAGTTGCCGGTATATCACAGTCAACGGCTATTATAGGGCAAATTATTGTTGACTTTTGGGAGCTTTCACTGCAATATACATTTGCCACGCATGTGGTGTGGTTTTATGATGCATAAGCAAGATTGAGAGATTTTGAGCCTTTCTATTATTAAGTATCATATCATGCCAATGTTATTTAACTTCTCAAAAATAATGGCTTTAGAAGTAGTATGGCTACTGTTAATTTGCCCTGGTGACTTTGTTTCAGGAGCCTATTCCACCAAAAAACAATTGGGCTATTCTACCACTTAATGATTTATGCATTAAGACTTTATTTAGCATAAAATAAGAATGGTAATACTGACACAAAGTCAGTATTTCAGTGTACAACAATAAATATAATATGGTGTCTTTGTAAATCAATCTTTGTTTTTCAGTGTACCTTTGCCTTTCATTTATTCAATTCTCAGGCTACTGATAATAAAAATAAATTCTGAGCCTACCATTTTATCTGCAATCTACTGTCCTTCAGGCATTTGAACCGCTTCTTACATCTTGAGGAACTTGTTGAGTACATGAAATAGATACTTGCAAGATTTCAGCAAGCTCAATACTGTTAATTGGTTTTCAGGTCCTTGTGTTGACAAAGCAAATTTCTTGATTGATTTTTGTCGCCAGCATTTGTAGCCTGACTCAGTGAATACAGTTTGTTAAAGCAAAGCAACATACAAATAATTTAATGATAAATGAATTCTGTTTGGCTCACCCATGCCAGTGTGAATTCTCCATGGTTTGCTTCTTTCCCAAAATCAACAGCTTTTCGGCTAGGAATAAATTCCAGTAGAAAGATTCCAAACGCAAACACGTGTTTTCTCAGAGGACTGGCCTGTTAAGTAACATTCTGGAGCTATATGCCCTATGTTGCATTGGAGCCCCTCAGTTATTGTTGTCACATGCAAGGCCTTGGGATCCAACTTTACCAACCCCAAATCACCAACCACAGCCTCACAATAATCATCAAGTAACAGATTATTCTGGCCTTGGGATCATGCAAATACAGCAAACCTCTTGCAGCTCTTAAAGCTATCTCTTCCTTGCAGGCCTGTACAGAATAAGTTTGGTTGTGTCAAAAAGTATTGTGTAAATTTAACCAAGATTTTTTTTTTTTTTTGTAATTTATGCATCCAATAAATGTGCGGAGATTTAAAGAGTTAGTGAATCAATAGATACTCTTGGGAAAATCCGCATGCAACAAGAATCGAAGATGGAAATATACAAAAAATATGCCATGAAGAGAATAATATAACACAAAAATTACATAAAACTTGAGACGTCTTTCAAGCAAATGTGTTATTGTCCGGTGCTAGTTGCATATATATATATATATATATATATATATATATATATATATATATATATATATATATATATACACTAGAGTTTTGCCTGTGCGACGCCCGAGTTCACACTCCTTTTTGAATATTACTAATATATGTGCAAAGTTCAATAACGATGTTTATTTGTATGATAATAATGTTGAACTATGTTTAGAAAAAAACAATATAAAGTAAGAATACAAACAAACCTAATGCTATTGTAAATTGTTGGATGATGTTGATGTAGCAATGAAAGAGAGGCTGCACAATAAAGAGAGATAAATGAGTTCATTAGATTTTTGGATACAATTATTGATCATTTAATAATCAGAAGAATAATGATAATCTTTTTCACTTCCCATGATCATCTTTTGTATCTCAGCAAACATTTAGTCTATTAATTCATATATATACTCTAATAATCTACTTAGTATATTAAGTACTAACCTTTTACGGTTTTTGTTCCTCATCCATATTTATTGTTGATCAGTATAATGATAATTTTTTTCATATATTCACGAACAAACAATTATAATAAAAAAAAAGTATGAGGTCCCTTTATTGTTGATCAGTATAATGATAATTTTTTTCATATATTCACGAACAAACAATTAAAAAAAACGTATGAGAGGTCCCATGACGTCAACATGGAAAGTAATATGTTTGTCCCGTGGGTCATCCATATTTATTGCTTATCATATAATGATTATCTTTTCACTTCCCATGATAATCTTTTGCACCTCAGTAAACATTTAGTCTATTAATCCATATATATACTTTAATAATCTACTTAATATATTAAGTGCTAACCTTTTACGATTTTCGTTCTTCATCCATATTTATTGCTTATTAGTATAATGATAATCTTTTCTATATATTCACGAACAAACAATGATAAAAAAAAATGTATGAGAGGTCCCATGACGTCAACATGAAAAGTAATATGTTTGTTCCGTGGGTCATCCATATTTATTGTTGATCATATAATGATAATCTTTTTCATTTCCCATGATAATCCTTTGCACCTCAACAAACATTTAATCTATTAATTCATATATATACTCTAATAATCTACTTAGTATATTAAGCGTTAATCTTTTACGATTTTCGTGCGTCATCCATATTTATTACTGATCAATATAATGAATGGAGAGGAATGAAAATGGAAGATGGAGAGGATGCAAATGTAAGCGTATCACGAAAACCCTTCAAATTCACTCAGTTCAGAATAATTCATCGTCTAAGTTATGATTATTTCCATATCCTAAAAGAAATGCTTATTAATTTGAAAATTATAATTATTTTTATATCCTAACAGAATATTTAAAATTGATTATTAAGTACCTATTAATTTGAAATGAAAATTAACAAAAATATGAATAAAATATGCTTATTAATTAAATGTCAATAAATTGACAATGATTGCGGCAAAAATAAATACAAAATTGATGTTGGTTTTAATAATAGGTTAAAATTGATACTGTAATATTTAAAATTAATTGTTAAGTACCTACTAATTAAGAATAACTCATAGTCTAAGTTATGATTATTTCTATATCCTAAAAGAAATGCTTATTAATTTTAAAATTATGATTATTTCTATATCCTAACAGAATATTTAAAATTGATTGTTATGTACCTATTAATTTGAAATGACAATTAACAAAAATATGAATAAAATATGCTTATTAATTAAATGTCAATAAATTAACAATGATTACGGCAAAAATAAATATAAAATTGAAGTTGTTTTAATAATATGTTAAAGTTGATAATGTAATATTTAAAATTAATTGTTAAGTACATACTAATTTGAAATAAAATTTAACAAAAATACGAATAAAATATGTTTATTAATTAAACGTTAATAAATTTATAATGATTACGGCAAAAACAAATACAAAATTGATGTTGGTTTTAATAATATGTTAAAATTGATACTGTAATATTTAAAATTGATTGTTAAGTATCTACTAATTAAGAATAACTCATTGTCGTCTAAGTTATGATTATTTCCATATCCTTAAAGAAATGCTTATTAATTTTAAAATTATGATTATTTCTATTTCTTAACAGAATATTTAAAATTGATTGTTAAGTACCTATTAATTTGAAATGAAAATTAACAAAAATATGAATAAAATATGCTTATTAATTTAATGTCAATAAATTGACAATGATTACGGCAAAAATAAATATAAAATTGAAGTTGTTTTAATAATATATTAAAATTGATACTGTAATAATTAAAATTGATTGTTAAGTGCCTACTAATTAGGAATAAATCATCGTCTAAATTATGATTATTTCCATATCCTAACAAAATATGGTTATTAATTTCAAAATTATGATTATTTCTATATCCTAACATAATATTTAAAATTGATTCTTAAGTACCTATTAATTTGAAATGAAAATTAACAAAAATATGAATAAAATATGCTTATTAATTAAACGTCAATAAAATATGTAACTAATTGTTAACGAAATTGTCACTTTCAAACAGAGAAGTGAAGATAGACACAAATGAATTTTAAATTGACTATTAAATCTAACAAATTGATTTTAAATTTGAAATTTGAAGATAGAAATTTGAAATTGTGACTTTTATATCCACAGAATATTTTAAATTGACTATTCAACCAAACGAATTGATTTTATTATCCATAAATTAATTTTCATGACTGGTCCAAAATTATGTGACCCCGGTATAAACAACACCACACTGTAAAGCTGAGTGAAATAGAAATGGAACTATTTCCTAAGTATGAAGCTAATTAATTTTTTGTAATAGAGCAATCACGCATATTTCCATTAACAATAAATGGGAAAAACAAAACAAAAAAATGACAAATTGATATATAGAACGATATAAATATAATAAAAATCACAGTTTTGATGTAAAAAATATGATATCGTTGTCATGGAATCTGAGATAAAAATCACAGTTTTGATGTAAAAAATCATAGCTTTAGATGTAAAAAAACGCAGAAAAAACGGGGAGAATGAAAAAATGAAAAGAAGGAACAGAGAAGGGGGAGATAGCAATTGGGGAGAGAGAAATGAGAGAAAGTGAAAATGGTAAAAAAAAAATGGCGCTTAGGATTTCTGAAGGAAGAGAGAAGCAAAAGGTCTGCAACAATAAATGAAAATTACAAAATGCTTGCCACAATAAATGCTTGACATTTTGGTTATCCAAGCACATCGGGAGAAGGAAAACGTATTGGAAATGCTTTAGAAACGTATTGGAGAAGCTTGGGCACGTATTGCAAAGGCTTGGAATGGGAAACGTATTGGTGCACTGTAGTAGAGGTGACATTTTTGGGCGGAAAATTGAGTTAACCACAACACGACACGTAGGCATCTAGGATCATGTTTGTATAATGATATATATATATATATATATATATATATATATATATATATATATATATATATATATATATAAACTAGAGGGATGAATATGGATTAAGGAGACCCTGATTATAAATTTGTGAAAACAACTTACGTGGAAATTGATAGTTTTGAATAGTATTTAGATTTTAGAAGTTAACTGCACAAGTCCTGATCTTGAAATAAAAAAAAATCATTGCACGAGTTGATAATAAAAAATTAAACACTCCTCTAACTGAAAAAAATAATAATATAACTGCATATAAAAGTAAAATATATGTTGATGGAAAAATAAGATTAGATATTTTTTCTAATTAAAGTAATTCCTAAGACTCACATGACATAAGACATAGATGAGACTCTTTCAATATTTTCATTAAAAGATGAAATTTAAATACGGCATAATATATAAATAAGATTAATTATTACGATGTTTTCATTAAAAGATGAAATTTAATTAAAGCAGAAAATAACATTATTTCCTCAATTAATAACGTGTTATAATGATAATGGTTATGTTTGGTAAGGTATTTTAGTAAGTTTTTAGTATTTTTTATTAGCTAAAATATTTGTTTGAGTATTCGGTAAATAAATTTTTTTAGTAGTTTCTAGTGTTTTTTTTAAACCCTACTTGAAGTAGTATTTTTTTAAAATGTTAACTTCTAACTTTTAGTTTTTTATATTTTCTTTCATGTTTATTTTCAATATATTTATCCAATTTTTTAGTTACACTTTTTAAATAAATCATTATTTTATTTTATTTTTTGTCATTTTATATTTTTCAGCTACTTCAATCATTAATTTTATCAAATACTTATAATTTAATAAACTAAATTTTCAGTTTTTAAGTATTATCTAGCTTTTAAGCCTTTTAACTTTGAGCTAGTTTTACCAAACATAACGAGTAAATAGGTATTTTGGTCTCTGACTTTTGACCCCTTTTGCAAATTAGTCTCTATCTTTTTGAAATGTAAAAAATAGTCCATATTTTTGCATTAGTTTTGCAAAATAGTCATTTCCGTTAAATTTAAAAGTAATGCCGTTAGTGAGGTGCATTGTTGACAATTTTAGTGTCACATAGATTATCCAACGTGACAAATTGTCCCAAATTGTGACACGTAAATTGGACTTTGAAGCAAAATTTAAAAAGTTGTCAAATATTTTCTTCTTCACTTGCTTCTTCTTCCTCAAATTAGGGTTTTTAAAGCTTCTCTCCTCTCAATTCCAACATGGTGGAGATCACAAAATCTTAGTACTAGTGCACTGCAGATCACAAAATCTAATCTCTGGATACAAAAGCACAAGTAAATAATAATCAGACACTTGCAAGCTTTCAAAATCACAAAAGTAAAATTGATGAAAAAGAAAAAAAAAACTTTGTCCTAATACAACATCTGCAAGAAAAAGGATATATCATATATTTTAAACAAAAAAAAAAATTAAAATCAGATTTTTCATTTGAAAATACAACATGAGCAAGTATTGTCATCCAATAAAGATTGGGGGGAGGAAAAAAAATGCCAATGATTAGAAAACAGCGTCAAATTAAATGATGAAATTGCATAATTTTCAAACCCAGTAGTGAAATTAGATAAAGTAGCTTTCTTTACCCTAATTAGGAGCGGCCGTGAACCTGATAACAAGTTCTGGTGATAGATTGATGCAGGGTTGGGAAAAGGGTGTGAATTTATAAGAGCAGAGCAATGAAATTAGGGCATCGCATGGAAACTCACCCAGACTGTAGTTGGGTCCGCGAGAAAGATCAATGGTAGATAAGGTTTTGATGGAAATTCAATGATCAAATTTGAGAACACGTGTTTTGCGTATTTTGGTGACGAAGAAGAGAGAACCTTTAAAAACCTTAATTTGAGGAAGAAGAAGCAAGTGAAGAAGAAAATATTTGACAACTTTTTAAATTTTGCATCAAAGTCCAGTTTACGTGTCACAATCTGGGATAATTTGTCACGTGAGATAGTCTATGTGACACTAAAATTGCTAGCAATGCACCTCACTAACGGCGTTACTTTTAAATTTAACGACAAAGACTATTTTGCAAAACTTATGCAAAGATAAAGACTAATTTGCAAAAGGAATCAAAAGTCAGGAACCAAAATACCTATTTACTCCAAACATAACCCATATAAATGTTACTATTGTTTGTTGTCTTTAGAACACAACAGGCGTGATTGTAAGGATAGGTATGAGTGTTTCTCTTCAGCCATGGCACAAAATAGGCGCATGAGTGAGTGAGTGTGCCTCTTCAGCCATGTCGCAAAATACGCACATCCCGTTGGGTAACATTACTAACTTTGTTTAATTTGGATAATTAAAATTAAGACTCGCACATCTTCTATTATATTGTCTTTTTCCTTTTTCAATAGATTCTAAAATTTGTAGGGAATTCATTTATTTTTCACCATTAGATTAAATGATTAATATTTCTTTTTATTAATAAAACTTGCACGCCTTGTCTTTTCCCTTTTTTTTTTAACTTTAACACGGTAGGAAATTTAATTTTTCATCATTAGATTAAATGATTAATTTGTCTTTTTCCTTTGGTTTTTCAATTTTGGTTTTTCTTCGTCGCCCACCCACAGACATAATTTCCCCTTGTCCCTCCATTCTCACTAAACCCAACTTGATATTTAAGAGACCGACCACAAGTCTTGTTTTGAATCTTTAATCCATGCTCTCATTTGTATGTATCCGTGTGTGTACTTCAGGCTCAACACCACCAACAACAACAACAACCTGCACCCAAATATGCTTGGAGTACTTCAAAATATTTTTGGAATAATTCTGAAGGACAATGAGAGCGGCATGAAGAGGAGTGGGAGTCTCGGTCGAGGAGTGAAGAGGAGCTGAAGAATACCAAAGAGACACAGAAGGAAAGTGAAGGGCAGAAGCGTCCGAATAAGAGATTGTGACCAAATTCTCTTATTAGTTAATTAATTAGTTAAGTGTACGATTTTCTTATTAGGTTTTCATTCTAATAATACCAGCTTGTGGGGGGCTTACTTGTTTCTCTTATTACTTCATTTAGTTAACGACTCAAGTGTTAGTTTTGTCAGGCTTTCATGCTAGTAGTTTCCATACTTTTGTTTCCTATAAATACTGACAATCAATACTATGAGATATTTTATGGAACTCCCCTCATGTTCTTCGATACAAATATTGTGGTATTCAATTAATAAGATTATTTTTTATATTTATGGAACTAGTGCAGCATGCCAAATTACTTTCTAGTGTATATTACACAATGACCACAATGTCTTATCCTTACCATGCACCGAAAATCTGTTAGAATGCAACGCCAAAAACAGAAGCAAATTAAGCAATGAGTCATAAGTGAAAACTCTCAAATCCCAAAATACTATTATTGACAGTTCAAGTGCAATCTATTTATATGAACGTTATTCTTCTAACAAGTGGAAGGAGCCAGAAGGACATTTCCCACAAAAATCTTCGCCCTATCTAACCAACTTAGTGTCACAATGACTTTGCGAATCATCTTGGTCCAGAAAGTTCCATTGCTTGGGCTAGTAATGAAGAGTCATCAATGAGATCAGAGTAGCGCTCTGAAGATGAGAGTTCATTGCCTCTACTTCTTGTGGATTCAGCTCTCTGTGAGGCCTCCCATTTCTCTGCAAGACCATCTCCTTCAAGCATCCTAACTACTTCAACATCTTTGGTCTGTAGCTTGGAAGGTATTGAGTACATTGAAGAGCCACTTGAACTATTTCATCAAGCTCAATCCTATCATAGTTGTTTTTCAGGTACTTGTCGACAAACAAGTCAATTTTCTTCTCTTAGATGGATTTTCTTCACCTGCAATAAGCTTAACTGTGAAACTTATTGAAATCAGATTTTTCTATAAGAAAAGACAAAACTTTCTTTGACAATTTTATCTGGCATTTTTGTTTTCATTAGTTAAGCAAGCAATTGAAATAGATATAAATAAATGTTTAAATATGCTTTCAATCCATCTAAATATGTGGAACTTTAGTTTTATTATCTGAAAAGCTTTTTGGTCAGTTATAGTCCTGAGAAATATAATTTTCTTAAAATGATTACTATCGTAGTTTAGTGATAACATGGTCATGACATGTGTCTAGACATGTCTCATTAGCTATCACTCTAAGATGGCATGCTTCACTATAGATCTAGATGCATGTTACGTCATCAATAAATGGTGATAAAGATTTTTTACAAGACTTTTAAAATTTATAAGAATCAAAACCAAAAAAAGAAATTTACCTAAACTAAACCAAAAATTCACCATATATTTGTAGGGATTTAGAAATATATTAAACCATAAAAAAATGTATTTTGTTTATAAAGACTTCACCTTATATTACAAAGTACTATATTATTTTCATTTTAACAATTAATATGATTACTAAATAATTTTTTTATCCTTAAAATTAAGACTTCTAATTAATCACATTGATATACTATTATTTGTCATGTTAGCTTATTTGTTTTTGTGTCAATTCCCAAGGAATTCTACCTTCTATTTACCCTCTATTAAACCTCTAGTATACTGAATCCTCTACCCAATCTATCCATCATTGCTAGTTTACACCTAAATTAACCTATTTGAGGTTGTATTTCTTCTCCGCTCCGCTTTTGTTAACATCGCCACATTAATATCAGTTTTTCAAAAACTTGAAAGAAGGATACAAGTTTCCTTGTAGCCAACTTATAGTACCTAGGGTGCGCTGCACTCTACTCAGTTAAATTTGTCCAAACACTCAAGGAGACTATTTAGGCAAGATCAGGTTTTTACCTCGTTTACAGGCCCATATTTAGATTGATGACTGACAGTGTGCACTGATCGTAATCATGACTAGATAAAATAAGCTTTTGGCAAAACCAAAACTGTTAATTCAGAAAGCAGTTACCCTCACTATAGTCTCAACTCTTAATTCCCCTATGTTCTCACTCATTTTAAAACCAAGTAAATTAAACAACAAATTGTCACCAAATCCACCCCCCCCCCCTCATCCATATCAGGTTAGAATAGAAATGCACAACAGTCCAAAAAGTAGATGACTCACAGGTTTGATTGTATCAAGTAAGTACTTTGATGACTTCTCAGAAACATAATTTTGATACTTGGATGAAACAAAAATCAAACCAAACCTCAGCATCTGTGAGCTACTTGTTCATCATTCATGCAACTTTCATGTTATTCACATGGTTTGAAAGATGAGTAACTTACGATATATCATCAGTATTGCTATTTAGACAGTGACGTATCCTCTGAAAATTAAAGAAATATTTGTCTTATTAAGAATGGAAGGTAAGAAAACATTCAGATTTCATACACAACCCATTGAACCACACTATTGTGATGGGCAATGCCATACTACATACAATATGCTGAATTACTTACTATAGATTCATTTCAAGAAACATAATTAATATTTACTTAATTGATAATTGGGAAACTACGATCAAGACCATAGTACGTATCATCACATTGATATAAAGGAATTTGTGCCAATAAGACTCTTGGATGAACCACATCATTTGGTAAAGCACAAAAGAAGTAAGGTGATGTGATCCTTACTAGGAGCGGATCGCTTGATATAGGTCACAAAGTTTTTGGATGACGCCACTTCCAGAGAGGGAAGATAAGTCAAGGTACACGCCACAAGGATTATCTTGATAAGTCTGAGATTGGTTCAACAAGGAACCCAGAGAGAAGTTCTCACCAAATTTTTTATCAAAGTCCCTCTGTTGAAACAATTAATTAAGAGCGATTCTCTTATTTATTAGCTGGTGGAGATATTAAACAATTCTTTAATATAGTGCAAACTTTAACACCTTAACAAATATTATCTTTTGCATTCTTATATTATTAAATTTTGTAAATTTAAAACATAAGATATTAGAATTAACTACGCGAAAACTAAAACTTAAGCACATATAATATAAACAAGTTTAAAATAAAGCTCTTGACACTTATGTACCTTACAAAATAGAAGTAAGGTACATACAAGATGAACCAAGTTCGCATACATTTGGAGTTACAAAAATACTATAATCTTCCTCCAAGCAAGTAGCTCCAAGCTTCAAGCTTCTCCGAAGAGGTATTCATCTACTAACCTATAAAATAAACATGAAAACTAGAAGAGATGAGACATAACATCTCAATGAGTGCTCTAAGGACTCTAGGTTACTCTCCATTCTAAACATCTTTTTCTTAACTTTCATGGTTTCTCCTTTCCTTTTCTCAAGTACTCTATCTCACAACTATTATCTCATCAATCATTGTTATAAATATCTCATGAGACCATAGCTTAAACTTTAGTTAGGCACCTAGAGTTAATCATCTTGGCTAACTCTAAAGCCACCAGTGTCATATGACACATAAACATCATTCTCTTATTTTTAACAACTCACTAGAATCTCACTTCATTATTTCATTGAATGGAAAATATGTACAACCTCTTCTTTTTCTAACTACCCAATTAGGCTCGTATCACCTCTCTATTAAGCATATTTCCTTTCTACAAGTCAATTGCATAATAACCCTAAGTTAGACTCATCCATATGCATAACATAAGCAAATTCCAATCAAGGAAAAACGAAATAAAGCTAGGTTTTATATACCTAAAAAATAAGACATAAAAACCAACAGTTTATAATCCAACTCATTTCATAAAAAGTTATCTTATACATGTACATCAATATATACTAACAGACCGTAACATCATAGATTAATCGTCAGACATCGCCATGTGAATTCAAACATCAACTATCAAAAGTTTTCATCAGCATCCAATCATCAGAATTCATCATAACATCTTACTTAAACAACATCATCAACAATTGACATACTTTTATCAACATAATCACATATCAATCCTCAAATTTCTTATTAGGCTCAAACATCACAATTGTCACACACCAACAACCAACTAGACCATTGTCATCACAACTAACATACACTAGCAGCCAACTAGGCTACCTCAAACTCAAACTCTGAGCTTTTCAACACAATATGAGCGGTCTCCAATGAGCTTCATCCCCTAACATGGTACTCACACTCTGACCATCCGAGAGTCTCTTAGACCTTACGGAGGAGGTGTGGTTTTATCGAATATAGACAAGTGCGGGTATTGGCTTACCTCTGTAGGTTTGCAAAACCATACATCTATATGGATTTTCCCATTCGTCTATTCTGTAGGCTCATTCTCGTTAGCCACCATGATAACCTCTAGTGTAACACCCTGAAATATTTATAGTTATAAATTGATGTTTAATTGTATTTATCTTGTTATTTGACTATATGGTTGACTTGAATGATTTGAGGTATGAATTGAGTTAGTCGTGTATGAATTTATTGATGTGGATGCTGAGTTTGTGGAGTTTTGTTGAACTAAGTTGAAATTATGAGATTTTAGAATTTTCCCAAACCTATCTTAGTAAAATCACGATCCCAGATTCGTTAACCGTTGGATCATTTTAAAATTTTGTCTGAAGCTTTCTAAGACATGTTTCCACAGTCTGACCGTTGGTATTTGGAAAATAACAACTTTTGTTGTCTCGCTAAGCGAGAAGGGCGCACTAAGCGCAATTCCAACCAGAGAGGGAATTGCACTGAGTGAGCAGGGGCGCGCTAAGCGAGCCATAGTGCAGTGGAAGTTGCGCTAAGCGTGAATTCTCATGATACGCGTGAAAAGTGGACTCCAGCTTAGCGAGATGAGCTTGCTAAGCGAGATCTATAGGTTATAAATACATTCTCAGCATGAAAAACATGATTTTTTACTCTCTTTTTCTCCAAAACACCACCCAAACCCTAAAACCTCATTTTCCATCACCCAAGACCACCGATGGCTGCCGTGAGCCACCGTTGCTTGCCATTGAACCCCCACACTAAGAGGAACACTTTAATTGGAGCGGAATCCTCAGAATCCTCCTCAAGGATTCGGTGGAGAAAATCCCCTAATCCTCAATTTCATAGTTTCTCTAAGGTAATCTTGATTTCTAAACCTTTCTCCTAGTTAGTTTGAGTTCCTCTTAGTGTCTCTTGTATGCTGGGTACTGTAATAGAGTGTTTTTACACTTCCTTTGAAAAACCCTAGAGAATGAGACATTGTAAAAGTTATCTTTTATGACATTGATGTTATTTTTGTGACTTTCACCGAACCTCGGTCACATTGGCGTGATCAAAATTTCAAAATGATGTTTCCTTTTAGTAAAATCTGAAACACCCTTCAGCCCTTATGTTTTGATAGGGGTATTTGACTCTGAACGTTGTTATTAACCTTGTTCCTAAAATCTATACTAAATTTCCTTCAATTTGGTATATAAAACCTCGCGTTTGGACTGACGAGCGTGAACGAGGGGAACTTTTGAGCAATGCACAGAGGAACTGAAGGAGAGCTCACAATAAGTGAGGGGAGTTCATTATAGTTACAGTTTTTAATGCCATAGTTAGGGGTCAGGGAAGCTAACTATGGGGATGTATGCCTGTCCCTGTTGCATGCTGGTTTTCAAGAAAAATAATGTTTTCGACTAATGGGATGTGACATATCTATCATTGCTTAATAACCTTAGTGTTAGACTTGTGTGGTCTGAAGACCTGGGAAGTGTGAATCTCAGGCATGAACTATAGATGTATGTATAAGTGGAATGTGACTTACTGTTGATGTTGATATGATGTCATGAATTGATATGAGGTGATGATGATGTTTGTGATGATGTTATAGATGAATTGTGTCACTATGAGTTGATGATGTTATTGATGATTATGTTAATATGAGAAGATGTTGTTGTTATTGATAATGCCATTGAGAATGAAATAACGTTCATGTTGAGAGTGATGCCGAGACGAGATGTTGATGATGTTGAAATTACATTGTGATGATGCAAGTTGTGTATGTACATGGAGGTGAATTAACCTTGTCGGATGTCCCTAGTGGGGGGAAATAGAGTGGTTAGAGAGTCTACGAATCTCTTGAGGGGGATGGCTTAGGATCTTTAATCTATCCATGGTTAGTGTACTTGATGATGCCATGTTTCATACGTTGCATGTTGTGTATGTACATGGGGGGTGCATTGACCTTGTCGGATGTCCCTAGTGGGGAAAATAGAGTGGTTAGAGAGTCTAAGCATCTCTTGAGGGGGATGGCTTAGGATCTTTAATCTATCCATGGTCAGTGTACTTGATGATGCCATGTTTCATACGTTGAATGTTGTGTACGTTCATCGGGGGGTGCTTTGACCTTGTCAGATGTCCCTAGTGGGGGAAATAGAGCGGTTAAATAGTCTAAGCATCTCTTGAGGGGGATGGCTTAGGATCTTTAGTTTATCCATGGTCATTGCACTTGATGGTGCCCATGTTTCGTACCTCATTTGACACGGAAATAGTGTAACTTGGCCAGCAAGTACTTGTAGTTTCTCGTGAGGAGAAATACTTGTACTAGGGGGTGTGTCACTCGATTTGGAACTCCCTTGAGACTCAGGCTGATCACCGTGGGGGGGGGGGGGGGAAGTTGCCTGTGCACAGTAGGGTGGCCTTGACAATTACTGCCTAGTTTTTTCCTAAGTGGGAGTGTCGTGTGGACACGCTTAGGCTATTTCCTTGGGGATGGTACCACATTGCATCTGAGAGTTGAGGTCAGGTGCATGCATCATACTGAGCATGATTGTTTGGAACGATGGACTGATGATGATTGTTGTTGGGTATGTGTTGGACTAGTAAATGTTTGTGTGCGCTTATGATATTTGTTAATGTTTTCTGTTTATAATGAAATCACCCTTGCATTTTGTACCTTGTGGTTGGTACCTGTGATGATCACGAATCCTTGTTTGTGGGAGCAGAATGACAACAGTAGAGGACGAGGAGTGAGTTTCTTTTGTGGAGCCGCCGAGTCGACGTGATGACGTTGGGATTATTTTGGGAGAGAGTTGTGTTTTGTTAATAAACTCCTTCATAGTTGGTTCTGTAATTCTTTTGTTGATATGAGGATGTAAATCACAAATTTATTTATATGTACGAACAAATTTACCTTTAATTTTGTGAATGATGTGCATTGCACTACTATACTCATGTGTATGTATTTGGTTAAGTAATGGTGCGTTGTCTAAGAGTGTGTATGTATGTATATATATTGTGGAGTTCAGATTTACTATAATATTTTTTATATAAGCAAATTAACGAAGTTTTCATTAAAAATCTAAAATTTTCTCGCATTTTTGAGTGATGATATTGTGATGACGAGGCGGGTCATTACATCCAGCACTAGGTTGAGAGCCCATCTAGCACCCTTAACTTACATTCCTACTTATATGTCTGTGCACCAACTGTGCATATGTCGTATACCAACAACAATAGTATATTTTTGTTCACCCACCGTGTATTAGCGGTAACTAGTACATTTCTGTGCACTAACCATGCATCCACCATGTACTAATGACAACAACAGAACATTTTTGTGGACACACATATACCAACGACAACGACAACAACAACAACAACTCATTCAATATATCTATGGTCAATTCTAATATCAAGTCCACACTCACATCATACGTATCATCATCTCATTAATAACATACTACTTTTAAATAATTCATTCAAGTTATTCTTCTCAAGATATAACATTTCACTAATCATCTAAACATCTCAACAATAAAGTACTTATTATATTATTGATAATTCTACTATATTTATTTCAATATTTATAAGATTCATAATTATCCACATTCATCTTTGAAAGGTAATATCTAAAACAAAAGAACAATTCTCATAAAAGTAACTTTACTTCTTCTATATAGTTCATAAAACAATTATATGTCTATTTAAAATTAGTTTGGAAACTCTCCAAAAAGTACTCAAGGTAAATAACATTATCTTTAAAAAAATTGGCTTAGCAACAAATTTCTACTTAGCCAAATTTCTCCATACTTTCATTTTGCCACAAATTTGGCTTAGCCACAAATAGTTGATTGGGAAAATTTCTTTAGACTTCAATTCTGCCACAAATTTCACTTAGCTACAAATTTTCGCTTAGCCAAATTTCTCTAGAATTCTTTTCAGCCACAAATTTGGCTTAACCACAAATTGTTGCTTAACCAAATTTCTCCAAACTTCTTTTTTGCCAAAAATTTAGCTTAGCCATAAATTGTCTCTTAGCCAAACTATGTTTCCAGCAACTCGTGAATCCAAGCTTCCAACACCATTAATGGCTACCTAACCTTCCAAAATCACAATAAACACACAAATAATCATCCTTAATGCTTCATAACATTGAACCCCAACATAAAAACTCCTTATCTAAGTAAAAATAACTCTAACTCATCAGCTTCCCTAAATCCCATGAGTAGTGTATGAAAATGAAAAGAGTAAGGATCAAGGAAAACTATCAATGAAATACTCAAGGGAAAGGGAAAAGCACTCACCTCTAGGAACATGTTGAAATGAGCTCTTGGCAGTGAGTCTCTAGATCTATGCTTCTCTTTCTTTTCTTTCTCCCTCTAACTATCCTTTCTCCTCTTAAACATGTGTGTGTGTGGTGGGGGGAGGGAGGGGGGGGGGGGGGGGCGCTTTGTGGGCCTTGACTCCTGATTTGGGTTATGTTATCCTATTCTCATCAATTCCAAATATGAGACAATTGTTGGATCGAGTGGCCTTAGAATAATTAAGAAGGGGGGTTGAATTAATTATTCCTAAACCTTTACTAATTAAAAATTTACTCTTCTAAGGCTTTTACTTATGTTGTTAAGAGAATAAGTAGTAGAAGAGAAACTTAACCAAAAGTAAAAGCGGAAATTAAAATGCACAGCGGAAAGTAAAAGAGTAGGGAAGAAGGAGACAAACACACAAGAGTTTTTATACTGGTTCGACAACAACCCGTGCCTACATCCAGTCCCCAAGCTACCTGCGGTCCTTGAGATTTCTTTTCAACCTTGTAAAAATCCTTTTACAAGCAAAGATCCACAAGGGATGTACCCTCCCTTGTTCTCTTTGAACCTAGTGGATGTACCCTCCACTAGAACTGATCCACAAGAGATGTACCCTCTCTTGTTCTCAGTCAACAACCCAAGTAGATGTACCCTCTACTTGTACCACAAAGGATGTACCCTCCAATGTGTTAAGACAAAGATCTTAGGCGGTTAAACCTTTGATACTTTGTGAATGGGGATACAAAAGAATTCTCGGGCGGTTAGTCCTTTGAACACTTTTGTATAAGGGAAAGGGAAGAATCAAAAGAATTCTCAGACTGTGTCGTTTTGAATTCTTTGACAAGGGAGAAGGGAGACACAAAAGAATTCAGGCGGTTAGTCCTTCGTTCTTTTGGAAAAGGGAGAAGAGAGACACAAAAAGAATTCAGGCGGTTAGTCCTTGGCGAATTCTTTTTGGCAAAGGGAGAAGAGATGAAAAGAAAGAATAGCACAAGTTTTCAAGGTTTAGAAAAACCAGAAAACTTTGGAAAGCTTTTGGCACAAAGAAGAAGAAGAAGTTCAAAGAGATTCAAGGCTTGTAAAGGATTGTAATGAATTGATTGGATAGAAAGATTCTTTGAAAGATTGAATGAATAATTGAATCCAAAACAAAGCCTTGCTTTTATAGACTCTTCATGTTTGGTCAAGAGGACCATGTCTGGTCAAAAGGACCATTTTGAAGAGTTATAACTTTTAGAAAAACTTAAAACCAATTTGAAAAAGTTAAAACCCATTTGAAGAGTTACATCTTTTGATTTATTCAGAAACAATCATTGGTAATCGATTACCAAAACAGTGTAATTGATTACACAAAGCTTTTATGTGAAAGGATGTGACTCTTCACATTTGAATTTGAATTTCAACGTTCAAAGGCACTGGTAATCGATTACCAAAACATTGTAATTGATTACAGCTTTTTGAAATCAATTGGAACGTTGTAAATTCAGTTGAAATTTTTTTCAAATCCATTTTGCTACTGGTAATCGATTACAACAATCTGGTAATCGATTACCAGAGAGTAAAAACTCTTTGGTAAACATGTTTTGAGAAAAATCCATGTGCTACTCAATTTTTGAGAAAACCTTTTCATACTTATCTTGATTAAGCCTTCTCTTGATTCTTGAATCTTGAGTCTTGAATCTTGATCTCTTGAATCTTGAGTCTTGAAATCTTGATCTATTGAATCTTGATTCTTGAAATCAACTTTCCTCTTGAATCTTGAAGTGTTCTTGATTCTATCTTGAATATCTTGAACTCATTCTTTGATTGACCTTTGAGCTTTTTGTCATCACCTTTGTCATCATCTTTTGTTATCATCTTTGTTATCATCAAAACATCTTTGAATCACTCTTGATTCATCATGAAGCTTTGCTTCTACACTAAAGGGTTTCCTTTTACAATTAAATATAAAGACTATCCCATAAAGGTGTCTATTTTATATATCACTAATGTCCATAAATTAGGGATGTTACACTGCGGACAAAAAAGTATATTAATAAGAAAAAATGATTGATAAATAGTTATATGAAATGGTAAAAAAATTACTATGAATATATTCACATTAAAGTATCAAATTCCTTGAAAGGAAAATTCAAGTTATATAAATGATTTCTTTTAATATTATAGTTAAAACTCCCGTGCATTGCACGGGTTTTAATTAAGTTCTTGAACATTTTTTAAAAAAAATTTTCCCTGAACATAAAAATTAATTCATAATTTCTTAAAAATATATAACAAAATTTTAAGCAAACCACAAATTAACTCTAATTTTTTAGGAAACTAAAAGTCAGGATCAAAGACACACAACTTCTGGAAAAACCTAATATTGAAAATTTAAGTTTTTTTTTTTAAAAAATTCAGAATTAAATTCTTACACTAGTTTGTGGAAGCAATGCCTTCCAAGGTTATTTTGATGATGTCGAAGAATCAAGAGTTAAGCAAATTCCGAAGATTCAAGAATCAAGTTTCAAGAATCAAGATTCAAGAATAATCAAGATCAAGATTCAAGAATCAAGAGAATACTTAATCAAGATAAGTACTAAAAAAGTTTTTCAAAATATTGAGTAGCACAAGAAGTTTTCACAAAATCATTACCAAAGAGTTTTACTCTCTGGTAATCGATTACCAGAAGGTAGTAATCAATTACCAGTAGCCAACATTGTTTTCAAAACTGATTTACAAAGTTGTAATCGATTACCATGAGCATGTAATCGATTACCAGTGTATTAAAATTTTAGATTTCAAATTTCAAGAGTCACAACTTGTGTTTAAACATTTTCAAATCATTTTAAACTTGTGTAATCGATTACACAATACTTGTAATCGATTACCAGTGTTTCTAAACGTTTTGATTTTCAAATTTAAACATGAAGAGTCACATCTGTTGATGTGTAAGCGATTACACCTTGATGATAATCAATTACCAGTGACTGATTTCGAAAAATAAATTTCCAAAAGTCACAATTCTTCAAGTGACTTGTTTCTGAAATTTTTTTCAAAAGTCACAACTTTTTAAGTGACTAGTTTTCAAAAGAGTCACAATTTTTAAAGGGTGACTAGTTTTAAAGAAATTGCTAATAGTCACAAACTTTAACTTGAGTCATCAAGAGATTATAAATATGTGACCATGTCATGAATTTCATAACATCTTTCAATCAATCTTTCAACGCTTTGTACAGAACTTTCTAACTCATTTCTCTTCATCTTTCAACAAGTTTTTTTTTACAGAAATTGTTGATTCATTTCTCAATTTCTTTCTAAGAGTTTTTGTTCAATAATTTCTCTTTCAAGAAAAGTTCATTGTTCAAAAACTTGTGTTATTCATCTTTTTCATTCTCTTCTCCCTTTGCCAAAAGAATAGAAGGACTAACTGCCTGAATTCTTTTGTGTCTCTCGTCTCTCTTTGCCAAAAGATTCAAAGGACTAACCGCCTGAGAATTCTTTTGATTCTTCCCCTTCCGCTTAAACAAAAGATTTCAAAGGACTAACTGCCTGAGATATCTTTTGTTTCCCCTTACAAAGATTTAAAGGACTAACCGCCTCAGCATTCTTTGTGCCAACACATTGGAGGGTACATCCTTTGTGGTACAAGTAGAGGGTATATCTACTTGGGGATTGTTATACTGAGAACAAGAGAGGGTACATCTCTTGTGGATCAGTTCAAGTGGAGGGTACATCCACTTGATTATTCAAAGAGAACAAGGGAGGGTACATCCCTTGTGGATCTTTGGCTTGTAAAGGATTTTACAAGATTGAAAGAAATCTCAAGAACCGGTTGGTTGCTTGGGGACTGGACGTAGGCACGGGTTATGGCCGAACCAGTATAAATCTTGTGTTTGTGCTCTTTTTCCCTACACTCTTTAATTTCCGCTGTGTACTTTTAATTGTCGCTTTTACTTTTGGTTAAGTTTCTATTTCTGTTCTTTACTTTCTTAACTTAGTAGTAAAAGCCTAATTGAATCTAGTAACATCAAGAAGGATAGATTTTTAATTAGTCAAGACACGTTAATAATTAATTCAACCCCCCCTTCTTAATTATTCCGAGGCCACTTGATCCAACATAGTTGCTACTTAGAAAGACCATTTAAAAGTCGTAAAACACAACATGACATTCGTATTGAAGTCGTATCTATGAAACACAACTTATCCTTGACCAGATAATTTTTTAAAATTTGCTAGCCTTTGGTAATTTTAAAAAACAATTTACCCCCATTTAGTTAAAAAAAATCCTTAAACTAATGCACAAAAGCCCTCAATTTCCAAATGATAATAAAAAGAACACTCATCCATATGACAAAAAATAAATATAACAACATAAAAATAAAACATATGTTGATGGGAAAATACACTACTAAAAAACTTGGCTTATACAACGTACATTCTAAGACGGTAATGCGGAATCGTCTTAGAATGTCACGTGGTGACAATTTTTTAAATAACAAGAGTTGTACGATGACCGTTTTATAAAAACCGTCTTAGAAATTAAGTGTTCAAAGATGGTTTTATTAAAATTGTCTTAAAAATCTAGTATTCAAAGACGATTTTCTTAGAATATATTCTTTGAAATTTGTCTCCTCATTCTCGCGCACCTTCTCCTTATTCTGATGCTCAATCTTCCATTCTCTTTGTACACCCTATCTTTGCGACCTTACTAAAAAAAAAAAATCTCCTTCTTCTCTTCCAAAATGGGGGACGCTCGAAAAACGCTCCATCCCAATCCCTACTTTGGAAAAATCAAAACGCTCCAATCTCCTCCTCCACACCCTATAAGCTTCCATAGGCTCCCATTTCAGCTTAGAGCCTCTCTCTCCAAACCCTAACCCTCTAATCATCGTCATCAGTGACCTCAACGGTGTCGATAAGGACGCCTTCTTTGCGCGCCTCCGTGACTCCTATTGCACCCTCCATTTCCTTGTCACCACTACCACGCGCCCCGCTACCCTATCGAGGTTGATGGGAAGGACTACATCTTCATCTCCAAGGAGGAGTTTCTTGGGATGGTGGAGTGGGAGGAGCTGCTGGAGTACGCTCTGGTCTACGGTGACTACAAGGGCATGCTGAAGTAGAAGATTCGGGAGTGTCTCGCAAAAGGCTGTGACGTCATTTTGAGGGTTGACATTCAGGGGGCTGTGACGTTGAAGAAGGTGCTCGGGAAGTCGGCGGTGTTTGTGTTTGTGGCGGCGTAGAGCGAGATGGCACTAGTTGAGAGGCTCGTGGACCAAAAGACGAAGACTATGTAGTCGTTGTTGGTGAGGATTAGTACTACCAGGGAGGAGATGAAGCATGTCTAGCATTTTGATTATGTTGTGGTTAATGCAAAAGGGAAGCCTTATAATGCACTCAGGTTGATGGAGTCAATTATTGATGCCAAGAAAGCTAGGGTTTCTTAGAGGACTCCCTTCTTATAATGGACACTCAACACGACAATTTTTTCTTATCTTTTTCTGGGTTTGTTATTAAGGGCTCATGTTTTATGTGAAATTTTCATGCTCAATTGAATGGATTTGTTTGCACTTGAATGATTTGATTTATTGGTGAGGTCATTGAAGATGAAATTGTCTAATGTGTGTTTCATTGTGGAAAGGATTGGTGTTTCTGCAACCTGTGAATCCATTCTTTGTGAAACAAATTTTGAGTAACATGTCAATGTCCTTCACATCATACTAACTCTGGATTAACATGTTAAGTTGTTAATATTAATCCCAAGATGCAGTTTGTGCTAAAAAATGATTTGTGTTGAGATTGACATACTGGAGGATATACTATGCAGCAAATCCTTCAATTTACCTGTTATGTTTGAATGAAATAGAGATGTGAATGCAAGTTCGATAGTTGTTGAAAGGTTACCTAATGAGATGAATGGTATGAAAATAAGGGATGAAAGGGTAAAGATAAAATGTCTATTTTATCTTGGTCTGTTTGCCTTTCAGTTTGTATCACGCCATCAATCATTTGAGCAACTTCCTGGTAAATATGTTGTGTACTTATGTTGTAACTTGTTAAACTAAAGGCAAGAAATAGAAGCAACTATGGTAGATGGAAAAGGACGAGCTTTATCTTAATTTGGTACTTGAGTTTGTTCCTGAGATTGACCACCAAGTTATCAGACATTACAACAAAATGAGTCAAAGAATGCCTTTGATATATATGAAACTCTATTTTTACCAGGTATATTTCTAAGTACTATATTACAATTTATTTTCTTCTTTCTTGTGAGTTTTACTATTAAGGCAATTGTCTATATCACTTTGTTGGTTCTCATGTCTTCTATTTCTTATTTTTTTTAGATATGTAGAGCACTAGCTTATATTCACAACTGTATTGGAGTGTCTCACAGGGACATAAAAGATGTTGTTATGCTTGCTTTCTTCTTGAAAATTAACAAACATCAGCATAGAAAAGGGGAAAAGAAAAAAGGAAATGTGAATTATACCATTGTCATGAATAAACTATCCTAAAAGCTTAAGCTATTTAGCAAAAACATGTGAATGATTTTTATACTACGGGGGCTTTTATCTCTTAAATAAGAAACACAAAACTACAAATTGTGGCTCCAAGACTTGGAGTATGAGATGTCCAGTATACAACCTTTGTAGAAAGCAACATTGTGGGACTAAATAATTCTTAGGATCAGTTTATCATTGATAAAGAGAGAGGGAATGAATGGAATTTGCACACAATTTTACTCAATAATGACAATTTTTTAAAACTTTTTTGACATTGTTTGTAACTGAATAATGGCATGTCACATGACAGGGTTCTATAAAGACATTAATTTTATTCACACATTAATTTTTCCATGTAACTTTTATTACTACTTTTAGAAAATTAGTAACTCTCAGCTTTGACAGGGGCATAGCAGAACACGAATGTTATACCATATCTCTTGCCATTTTATTTCCCTTAGATAACATTTTATTTTCTTTCATATCATGCAGTCTGAAGCATTGGCTTTTAGCAATTATCTAATACATTATCCACTCGCCTTGGTATGCTTGTTTGTTTTCTTTAATAACACTTTTAAGTATTATCTAATAATATGTTTTGTATCAATTGTATGACTGAATAAAATTAGTAAAACAATTTTTTTTCAAAAAAAGAAAGGTAGTAACATGTTCATGTGCAAAATTGTGGATATCATATCATAGCAAAATGACCAACAGAGGGATGCAGATGCTCTTTCTTGCAAAATAAAACTATCAACTTCAGTTTTTTCTTCAAAAGGCTTCCTCTGTGGAGGAATTTATTGTTCCTTTTCAGTTTTATAAATAATGTCAGTTTGCTATCACTGATTCACTCACAATATCTTACTAATGGCAATTTGTTTCTTTTACTTTGAATAATTTAAAAATCCAAGTGCTCTTTACTTGTGTGGTTTGTTATCATTGTGTGAACTTATTTTTTTTTTGTATACTGCTTATTGTAGTGTCGTGTCCAATATCTATGGCCATGCAACATCAAATCTTATGGCACGAAGTAATTTAGAAACAACTATTAAAATTTTTTTAGAAATGGGGTGAGGAAATTAGGATCAGGATATTGTTACACACACTCTTCGTATGCATGTGTCATCTATTACTTACTAACTTGTGTTGGATTAGAGACTCCTAGCATCCTGTAATTTACTCAACTACTCTATCTTTAGTCAATTATGCTATCTTATGCCAGTACAATTTTAATGATATATCTATATATACCGATATACATATGCCTTTAGCATCTTAGGTGGAAATATTTGGGAATAGAAGAATTTGAAGATAATAAGATTAAAACCATGTCATTTGTAGATGATTATTTAATTTTTGATTGCCAAACATTGAAACATATGACTTTTGTGTTATGGAAACAAATGACTCGAACCATGGTTGCTATTTTATAAATAGAAAAACCCTACTTGGAGAGAGAAAATTATGTTTGTACCTGTTGGGTGATTTTTGCATAAAAAATTATATGATTTGAAATAACTAATTTGATTGTGTCACACTACTACAAAAGGCACATACAACGACAGTTGTATAAGACAATCAAAGATGATTTTGAATCGTCTTTGTAGCTAACGTCGTTGAAAGTCAAAACTTTTGACGACAGTTCCAACAAAAACCGTATTAGAAAAGAGTATCTTTCTAAGACGGTTGTTATATAAGAACCGTCTTAGAAGGATACCATTCTAAGATTGTTCTTATATAAGAACAGTCTTAGAATGGTATCCTTCTAAGAAGGTTTTTTAAAAAAACCAAAAAAATCATCTTAGAATGTGTTTTTTTAATTAAAATAATAAAAACAATATCTTAGAGCTTTGCCAATATGCATTGCTTTTTATAATGCATATACATTTACATATTTAAACTTGCTCAAATATGTAATGGATTCACAACAGTATCATGATTGTATTCAATTTCATATTCAATTTTATCTATGAATATCATATTCAATTTCCTTTCAAATCAAAACAATAAAAGAAAACAAGAAACTAGGAAGTAAAAAATTAAATAATTCCCAACATAAAAAAGAATTCAACAAGCTACAATATATGGTCAAGCAAATTTATGTTAAATTATAAAACAAATAATTTATAAAATTTATAATTTTTGCTACAATAAAAATTTAAAAGCAAAATAAATGCACAACCAAACATACCATATACAAATTAAGATGCTTGATTGATTGAATGATTGTTGAAAGCATGCACATTTTTACACTATTAAAAACTAAGTAGATCATTCTGCCTTTGGATTGAACAACACACATTTAACATCAAAACATTATATAGATTTGATTATTAAGAAATTTCTAATACAAACTATACTATTAAAAAATGAAATAGGATCAACTAATATATAATTAGGCACGACCAATAAAAAATAATATAGAAACCAGTAAGTTGGTACATGATCATGAAACATTTGCTCAAATGGATTAAAGCCATTGTTGCCTCCAAAACCATTGGTCCTTTCTTGGTTTACATATGCATCATGGCGAACCTGCATATCCATTTTAAACTAAATCAAATAAAAGATATTGATGGTAAATATGACAAAATAACAATGAAGTAAAAAAAAAAAAGTGTCATTGTTCTCCAACCCCTACCCTCCACTTTTTCTTTCATCTCAATATCTCTTCTTCAATCTCCATAAAACAGAGGTCCTCTGGTTAAGTCCTACTATTATTTCTTTGTTATGCTCTTATCATCTATAGTTTAGGTATCTAGTGCATAGAATCAGTTACCTATTATAAAAATTTAACCCAATACAGTATAACAGCAAAATGTTCAACAAAGGAGCAAAAAAAAACATACCTAGAAAGACATAAGACCTTATCATACCGTTGACATTTTTTCCTCATCCTTCAAAATCTACAATGCAGATATTCAAATGAGGGAAAAGTCAAGAAGAAACTAGAAGCCAGTTCAATCATCACATAACAGTTTCAAGTAGAGTTATAGGTATTAACAAGCACAACAACAACAGTACACCTCATATGCCATTGAAGCTTCTTGAAAATTCTTTTCGGCCTCAAGATCATCTTTGTTTGTGTCTAGATGGAGCTTCTTTGCATGCTAGAGAACATGGAGAAAAAAGACAGTACAAAAGGAAAATAGAAAGAATTATTTCAGACAAATAAATCACTTGGGAATAAGTGATTGCATATGTAAGAGCACCATTATATAAAACAAACTCTTCCTTATCCAATTCAAACAATTATTTTTAATCTCCCACACTTGGGAAATGACTACAATATCCTCATACAAGAAGGAAAAAGGGAAGTTTGCTAAGCATATGGGGAAGACTTGAAATTTAAAAACAATGCGGGAATGTGAACATTTGATCCCTTGTAACCATAAAACATATAAGAAATTGAAAAGGTTTACCAAGAAATAAGTCAGATATTTACCTAAAAAGTTTTTTTAAAAAATTGTTTCTTGACAAGTGGACCCAATCCCATATGAGAAAATGAACTTACATGTGGCAAATTTACTGTAGGGGGCTTCTTTTAAAAACTATTTACCAAACAGGGTTTGTTTTTAAACAATTTGCAAGGAGGGTCTGTTATGGCCATGGATGCCGCCAGTCCTACTGGCGTGAAGCTTGTAACGCCATAAGCAATGGCGAGAAAGACGATGCCGCCATTGACAACAGCGAGACATGCTGTGACTCACTGCCCATGCCGCCATTCATACTGGCGGGACATGCTGACTAGGAAAGATGAGCATCTCGCCAGTCCTTCCTGCGAGACACGAGCCCATGCCGCCATTGGTACTGGCGGGACATGCCAACGTGGACAGTCCCGCCATTGGCTCCTACGAGACACGTTCACGCCATGCTTAAGTCTGAAGATGCCACTGTTGATGATGAGACTGAAGCATTGTGATGCAGGCTAGGGCTCAAAGGCTAGGGCTGTGGTTCACATGCATTATATGCAGAGGCTGAAGCATTTTTTTCGTGATGCAGGCTAGGGCTAGAGTTGTAGTTCACATGCATTCTGTGCAAGTATCACATGCATACAGTGTAGCTTGTAGAGGCATGCTTTAATAATGGCCAGTGTGACTTTCGGGAGCATGCTTTAATAATGGCCAGTGTGTGTAGTTTTTGTTTAAATAGAGCATCATGTAACTTAAAATTTCACAACATTCTGAAGCAAGAGAGAAGAAAGAAAGAAACTAGTTTGAAGAGAGAAAGAAAAGGCTGAAACACGTTTGAAGTTTGTTTTTGTTTGAAGTTAGTTCATTTCATCTTCAACTTCAAAGTTCTATTGAAAGTAAGGATTTTTTTAATTTATTTTAAGGAACAAAATTTTTTTCATGTTGTTTCAACTTTATTTTTTTGTTAGAAGCATTATTTCATGCTGTTTGAACTTAATTTTTTTAATAATTTGTATCATTTACAAATTTTTTATTTTGAAGTAATAAATTTTGTGGTTAAAATAAAATTTGAAGCTGAAATTTAAGTGTAGTAATTTTTTGAATTAGATTTTGAATTTGAAAATTATTACCACTAATTATTTGAAATAGGTTTTGTGTCTAAATTTTTTTAAAATGTAACTCTTCCATGTATAAGCCTTTGTTGAAGGTATTTCAGCCTTAAGAATATTTATATGTGATAGTCACAGATTTTGAAGTTGAGGAATTTTTCAAAAACTATTTAATTAGTGTAATAATTTTTTTTAGAATAAAGTATGAATGTCTAGTTTAAGTTTTATAGAGCAAGCAAATAAATATTTTTATTTTTATGATTGAAAAAATATTAGTTGAAGTAATAAATTTTATTGTTAGACTAAAAATTGAAGGTAAAGTTTAAGTGTAATAATTTTTGGAATTAGAATTGTTATTTTAAAATTATTATCAGTAATTATTTGAAAGCGTCTTTGTTTATGGTTTTTGTGGCTTAGAAATTTGTAAGCATCTTTAGTTGCTATTTCTAACTTAAAAATATTTAGAGGTGAGTTGTTTTGGAAGTTAAGGAAATTTTTTTGAATTATTTAATTCGAGTAATAATTTTTTTTGCTAGAATGAAGTATCAATGTATAGTTTAAGTTTAATAGTGCAAGCAAATACATTTATTTATTTTTATCATTCAAAAATATTTAATTGAAGTAATAATTGTTTTTTTAGACGTATTAATTTATTTAGACGTATTAATTTTTATCAGTAATTATTTATTTTTAGACAAAAAATTAATACGTGAAGTTTAAGCGTATTAATTTTTGTAATTAGGTTTTTTAGTTTGAAGTTAATTTTTATAATGTTTAATTATTTACAAGCATTTGTTCATGGGTGGACAGGTGTTACTAATAATTACATGATTCCCTTCTAGTTTTTTGAAGTTAGAATGAAATTTTAATCAATAGTTTAAGTTTAAGTTAGTAGATGAAGCAAGCAAATACACTTATTTATTTTAAAAAGACTGTTGTTATGATTAATTAATTTTAATTTTGTTGATGTAGGTATATCATGAATTCAATTATTACAGTGTTGTATTTCAACGGAAGAGTATATGAAGACAATGATGGTGTAATATTTGAAGGCAGTAAAAAGGCGATTCAGATTAAACGCGGAATTAGTTTCAATGCTTTGAAAAAAAAAATTGGAGATAAGGTAAAGTTAGAAAATAATGAAATTATTTCTACTATAAGTTGTAGATTTTTAGTTTCAGGAAAATATGTCGCGTTGCAAATTTGTGATGACGAAGATGTTGAAACTATGATCGAAAGTTTTCAACAACAACAACAAATGTCATTTCTAGAATTGTACGTAGAAAAGGATGTTGCTGGTGGTTCTATGTTTCATGCTGCAAATTCTGTTACGTCATGTTGACGTAATGTATCTCATCATGAGTCGGAACTGCCAATAAATATAAGCAATTTACATGATGATGATGATGATTATCTTGCATCTAACTCATACGTTGAAGAGTCTTTCGATGAAGATGATAGTGATGATGGAATATCTGATACAGATGATGAAGTCACTGACATCGTTGAACCAGTTTCAAATGTTCACCCAACCGAAGGTAAATGTTTGTGAAATACAAAATTACTTGAATACATCTATCTTTTTATGAGAATTGTATTTAACGGTAACTAAATAGGAGTAGTTTGTTGACGTGATTTTTTTTATAAATTATTAGGTGTACCAGAAATTGAAAATCCATTTTGGAATGATGCTATGCATTATAATAATATCAATTGGAGTCATCCGGTCGAGGAGGACATTTGTGGTCTGGACATGCCAACGACTTTTAATGTTGGAGAAGAATTATATGTTGGCATGGATTTTGACAGTAAAGATGCGGTCAAAAATGCACTGAAACAATATGTGATGAAGGTGCATCAAAGTTTTAAGGTTGTTGAAACGAAATCACACAAATATATCGTTTGTTGCCCCAACAACACCGCAGAGTCTCCTTGCCCTTTTTATATGAGGGCAATTTTATCCAAAAAAACTGATGCATGGAAAGTGACATAATGGGGTGGACCGCACACATGTCTAAATATGACTATGACACAAGACCATGAGAAGCTTGATTCAAATTTAATTGCGACTTGCGTAGTAGGTACGTTTTTGATGTTCATATTATCCTACTTTTGTGTTATTTGTTATTTTAATTTGTAATTTTATTTTATTATTTGAATTACAGGCATGATCAGAAAAGATCCATCAATAAAAATTTCTTTGATTCAAGAAAGGATAAATAGTGAGTTTTCCTATAAGGTTTCATACAGAAAAGCATGGATGGCCAAACAAAAGGCGATTGCAATTGAATATGGCGATTGGGAAGAGTCGTATGTGAAACTCTCGTCATGGCTAACACACATGCAAAATCATTCTCCTGGCTCTTACTTTCAAATACTACATGACGATTTTATTGTTGGTAATAGGGTGAGTCGCGAACATCGTCAGTTTCATAGAGTATTTTTGACATTTGGTCAATGCAAAGAGGCTTTTAAGTACTGTAAGCCAATCATACAAGTTGACGGCACACATTTATACGACAAATACCGTGGGACCCTGTTAATGGCCACATCGCAAGATGGAAATGGTGGTATTCTTCCTCTAGCATTCGCCGTGGTCGAAGGCGAGTCGCTAATAGCATGGTCATGGTTTTTGGCCCACTTGCGTGAACACGTCACAGATAAGAATGGAATTTGTCTAATATCTGATCATCACGCGAGTATAAAGTCTGTTGTCGCTAACGAAGCACTTGGTTGGCAACCTCCCCACGGTTATCATGTGTACTGCGTCCGACACATAGCCAACAATTTCAATTGCAAATTCAACAACGTGAAACAAAAAGAGATGTTCAAGAAATTGGGTAAGGTTTATTTTATACATTAATTTAATTTGAGTTTCATGTCTACGTACAACTTTTGATGATAACAAATTTGATGCAGCGTACACTCCTTGCAAGCATGTGTTTGATCAAAACTTAGAAAAATTTCGTCAATTAAGTCCAGCCATAGCAAGATGGATTGATCGCATTTCAAAGGAAAAATGGAGCATGGCTTACGATACATCTGGACAACGATATGGTCACATGACAACCAACTTATCAGAATGTGTGAATAAGGTATTGAAAGATTGTCGCAGCATTCCAATAACAGCGTTGGCCAAGTCAACATATAGTAGGTGCCGAAAGTACTTTGTTGATTGTGGTCGCCAAGCCCAAAGACAATTAAGAGAAGGCCAAGTTTATTGTTCTAAGCTTGTTACAGAACTTAGGAAAAATCAAGAACAAGCTTGTTCGCACATCGTTCGCGTGTATGATATCCACTCGACAAGGTTTGAAGTAGAGGAGACCTTTAATCCTATAATGCAACGTGGCGGACAAAAGTGGGCAGTTAACTTGAATGGCCATTATTGTCAATGCGGAAGGTATTCTGCGTTTCACTATCCATGTTCACACATTATTGCAGCTTGTGGTTACGTGAGCATGAACTACTACCAATATATAGATGTTGTTTACACCAATGAGCACATCTTAAAAGCATACTTCGCATAGTGGTGGCCTCTTGGGAATGAAGCGGCAATTCCTCCTTCTGATGAGGCATGGACACTAATCCCTGACCCAACTACAACTTGTGCGAAAGGTCGGCCAAAATCAACAAGGATAAGGAATGAGATGGATTGGGTCGAACCATCTGACCACCGACAAAAATGTAGTAGATGTGGAGCAGAAGGGCACAATAGGCGCCGATGTCAAATGCAATCTGACCGTGGGAGTAATTCATTTAATTGATTTATGTATGTTAGATGAGTGACTTGTATTGCTTTAGGTTTTGTTTAATGTATTTACTTTTTGGTCTTCAATGAAATCGTCAGTTACTTATTTTTGAATGTGTACTTCTAATGAAATAAAATTACATTTAGAAGTTGAAATAAATGGAGTGGATCAATCGAGGTTGAGTGACATTGGTGTTGATCGTTAGTTAGAAACGTTAGTTATTTTCTTTTCTCTACCTTAGTTTTTTTTAACTATCTACAATGACAAACTATGGACATAGTCATTATAGTTTAGTGTCTAAGTATTCTGGTTTAGTGTTTAGGGTCTAAGCCTTAGGTTTTAGGGTTTAGAATTTAGGATTTAAGGGTTTAGGGTTAAGGGGTTTGGGTTTAGGGTTTAAAATTTAGTGTTTAGGGTTTGGGGTTTAGAATTTAGTATTTAGGGTTTATGGTTTAATTTTTATATTTTATGGTTTAGGGTTTAGATTTTATATTTTAGGGTTAAGGGATTAGGGTTTAGGGTTTAGGTTTTAGGGATTAGGGTTTAGGGTTTAGGTTTTATATTTTAGGGTTTAGGGTTTAAAAGGCAGGGTTAAGGGTTTAGTTTTTATATTTTAGGGTTTAGGGTTTAGTTTTTATATTTTAGGGTTAAGGGTGTAAAAGGCATGGTTATGGGATTAGGGTCTAGGGTTTATTTTTAATATTTTAGGGTTTAGGGTTTAAAATGCAGTGTTAAGGGATTAGGGTTTAGGGTTTAGTTTTTATATTTTAGGGTTAAGTGTTTAGTTCTTATTTTTTAGGGTTAAGGGTTTAAAAGGTAGGGTTAAGGGATTATGGTTTAGGGTTTAGTTTTTATATTTTAGGGGTTAGGGTTTAGTTTTTATATTTTAGGGTTAAGTGTTTAGTTCTTATTTTTTAGGGTTAAGGGGTTTGTTTAGTTTTTATATTTTAGGGTCTAGGGTTTAAAAGGCATGGTTATGGGATTAGGGTTTAGGGTTTATTTTTAATATTTTAGGGTTTAGGGTTTAAAAGGCAGTGTTAAGGGATTAGAGTTTAGGGTTTAGTTTTTATATTTTAGGGGTCAGGGTTTAGTTTTTATATTTTAGGGTTTAGAGTTTAGTTTTTAGTTTTTAGGGTTAAGGGTTTAGTTTTTATTTTTTAGGGTTAATGGTTTAATAGGTACGGTTAAGGGATTAGTGCACATATGACATTGATGTTCATCGTTACTTAGAAACTTTTGTTTTTTCCTTTTCTCTATGTTAGTTATTTATTAACTTCATTGATTATTATAGTTTGATACGCGACATAAACTGTATCCATAAGTAAGCCTTAATAAACTGAATACCATACATTACATGTGAAATTCAAATGAGAAATATACAAAAACATATTTAAACAGAGACAAGCAAATCATTCATTTTGGTGTCCATGATGCCGTGAGGATGTGCCACATGGTCGATCCCATCTTCGTGCTTGGCGATCAGGATTTCTTCTGCCCCGATGCCTCCCTGCTTCTTCTTCGTCAGCCTCCGCAGAAAATGCGTGATGCAAATCAACACCGAATAAGTCACCCGTATTAGGTATTTGTCCCGGTACATTCCATTGTGTTCCTAATGGGGCATTAGGTGTTGGAATTGGGCCATGATATTGCTGTGAAGGGGTCATAGTGGGCCATGAAAAATGAGCTTGTGTTTTCACAACACCACCGAACGAATGCTGACTTGCAGAAGTATCAGTGTGATGACCCTGAAAAGGATACTGATACATCTGTGTCGGATACTGAGCAAATGTTTGTGGCGTGTAATACATTCCATGGCCACGCTCCGCCATTTGTTGGGAATATTCTTCCGCTTCAACAGCCTCCCTTCTTCTGTCTATGCCCTGAGTTTCAACACTTGACTGAAGCATGTGAAACTGTTGTGCGGGAAATTGACGCTCTGATGTAGGACCATGTGACTCTGGCTCAGTGACTATTTCTTGCTCTTCGGATAAAATTGTAATTTTTTCCA